>NC_041380.1:270978596-271020423 GCF_002162155.2 Triticum dicoccoides
AGGGGAGCATGAACCATTATTGTTGACATTACCCTTGAGGTAAAAGGTTGTGGGGCGAAACTATAAGCCCCTATCTTTCTCTGTGTCCGATTAAAACTCCGTAACCACAAGTATTGCGTGAGTGTTAGTAATTATGAAGGACTAAATGATAGTTGAGTATGTGGACTTGCTTTTTAGCTCTCACATAGACTCTTTCCGATGTTATGATAAATTGCAATTGCTTCAATGACTGAGATTATAATTTGTCGGAGCCCAATAAGGTTTATGATTTATACTTTTGCATTGTGAATAGATCATCACTTGAACATAAGTAATCATATGACAAAATATATATATGTTGCTATTATGAGAATAATCATGATGCCTTCATGTCCATATTTTATTTTTATCGACGCCTCTACCTCTAAACATGAGGACATATTTATTGTTATCGGCTTTTCACTTGAGGACAAGCGAGGTCTAAGCTTGGGGGAGTTGATACGTCCATTTTTCATCATGCTTTCATATCGATATTTATTGCATTATGGACTGTTATTTCACTTTATGTCACAATACTTATGGCTATTCTCTCTTATTTTACAAGGTTTACATAAGGAGGGAGAATGCCGGCAGCTGGAATTCTGGGCTGGAAAAGGAGCAAATATTAGAGACCTATTCTGCGCAACTCCAAAAGTCCTGAAACTCCACGGAACATCTTAAAATAAATAAAGAAAAATCCTCGCCAAAGAAGAAGGCCAGGGGGCCCACACCCTGCTCACGAGGGTGGGGGGCGCCCCCCCTAGGGCGCGCCCCCCTACCTCGTGGGCCCCCTAGTGGCTCTCCGACATCCATCTTCTCCTATATGAAGTCTTTCGATGAGAAAAAAAATAAGGAGGAACCTTTCGGGACGAAACTCCGCCGCCACGAGGCGGAACCTTGGCGGATCCAATCTAGAGCTCCGGCAGAGCTGTTCTGCCGGGGAAACTTCCCTCCCGGAGGGGGAAATCATCACCATCGTCATCACCAATGCTCCTCTCACCGGGAGAGGGCAATCTCCATCAACATCTTCACCAGCACCATCTCATCTCCAAACCCTAGCTCATCTCTTGTATCCAATTCTTGTCTCAAAGTCCGGGATTGGTGCTAGTAGGTTGCTAGTAGTGTTGATTACTCCTTGTAGTTGATGCTAGTTGGTTTATTTGGTGGAAGATCATATGTTCAGATCCTATATGCATATTATTACCCCTCTGATTATGAACATGAATATGCTTTGTGAGTAATTACGTTTGTTCCTAAGGACAAGGGAGAAGTCTTGCTATTAGTAGTCATGTGAATTTGGTATTCGTTTGATATTTTGATAAGATGTATGTTGTCTAGCCTCTAGTGGTGTTATGTGAATGTCGACTACAGAACACTTCACCATTATTTGGGCCTAGAGGAAGGCATTGGGAAGTAATAAGTAGATGATGGGTTGCTAGAGTGACAGAAGCTTAAACCCTAGTTTATGCGTTGCTTTGTAAGGGGCTGATTTGGATCCACATGTTTCATGCTATGGTTAGGTTTACCTTAATACTTTTGTTGTAGTTGCGGATGCTTGCAATAGAGGTTAATCATAAGTGGGATGCTTGTTCAAGTAAGAACAGCACCCAAGCACCGGTCCACCCACATATCAAATTATCAAAGTACCGAACGTGAATCATATGAACGTGATGAAAACTAGCTTGACGATATTCCCATGTGTCCTCGGGAGCGCTTTTCCTATTATAAGAGTTTGTTCCGACTTGTACTTTGCTACAAAAAGGATTGGGCCACCTTGCTGCACTTTATTTACTTTTTTTACTTGTTGCTCGTTACAATTTATCTTATCACAAAACTATTTGTTACCACTTATTTCAGTACTTGCAGAGAATACCTTGCTGAAAACCGCTAATCATTTCCTTCTGCTCCTCGTTGGGTTCGACACTCTTACTTATCAAAAGGACTACGATAGATCACCTATACTTGTGGGTCATCATTGCCCTCAAGCGATGGCATCTTAACATCATACGTATCATTATCAAGCGGCATCAACTTACACAAGGCGAGGCTTCCCTCATCCACGCACCAGTCAGCAGGGTCACAACGAAGAAGATAGGGAGATCAAACCGCTCCTGGACCCTTGGGTTCCTTATAATGATGTTATTAGTTGAGTCGAGATTGGTCTTGAACGAACCTGCCATGCTAGCCGAGGTGATGACGTCGCACCGATCAATGAGTTCCTCCACCACGTCATCATTCAGATCGGGGCAAGAATAACTGGGTCGTTTCCGGCCTGTTCCCTCCATGGAGAAGACGATCGAACAATGGCAGAAGGAAGGGTGAAGGCAAATGGAGGACGGAGGAACACTACTAGGGAAAACCTTATACACAGAACTTTAGCAGTAGCGCTTGTTAAAAAAGCATGCTACTGCTGCACAACAATAGCGCGTGCAGAATAACCGTGCTGTAGATACATATATAGCAGTAGCGCGTCCCATGGTAAAAGCGCTAGTACTAAAATTCCCACCACTAAGCCGATAGGCTACACATAGTAGTAGTGGTCTTTTAGAAACAGCGCTACCGCTAATATTGTTGTAGCAGCGCGTTTAGGTGTAAGGCGCTACTGCTAACGAAAATAAAATAAAATGAAAAACAAGTAGAAAAGTAAATGAAAGTGAAAGAAATGGAAAAAGGAGAAAGGAAAAAAATAAAATGTAAAGAAAAATAAATGAAAAAAGGGGGAAAAGGAGAAAGGCATAGCAGTAGCGCTTTTCTAAAAACGCGTTGTAGCTAACTTAGCTATAGCGCGTTTTCAAAAACGCGCTACCATTATGTTTCACTTAACCAGCGGTTTCCCTCCCCCCGGCCACCACTTCTCCCCCAAAATCCCTCGCCCCACTTCGCCGCCGTCTCCCCAATTCGTCGTCGCCCCACTTCGCCACCGTCTCCTGCGGCGTGGACGCACGCAACCTCACCGTCTCCCCCCGAGGCCGTCCTCATCCTCACCACCGCCGCCCGAGGCCGCCCTCAGCCTCACCGCCGCCGCCTTCGACCTCACCGCGGCGGCCCTCGATCTCACCGCTGCCCGAGCCCACCCAGGACCGCCGCTGCCCGAGCCCGCCTTCCCCGCCCCTGCCTCCATCACCGAGCGCCTCCCCTCCATTGTCTCTCCCCTCTCTGTAAGCCCCCCACCACTCCTCTCTCTCTGCATTTTAGAGCAAAAATTAGTATAGCAAAAGTTAGTTTATAGCAAAAAAAATTAGTTTAGAGCAAAAGATGTTATGTAGTAGATGTTAGAGCAAAAATTAGTTTAGAGCAAAAAATTTGGTTTGCAGCAAAAGTTAGTTAGGGCGGTAGGGTTTAATTAGGGTTTTTTCATAGATGTTTTTTTAAGAAAAAATGAAGAAAATGATGTAGCAGTGCTGCTTGTAGTATATAGTGATACTAGTAGATGTTAATTAGGTTAGGGCAGTAGTGGTACTAGTAGATGTTAATTAGATGTTTTTCAGTTAGGGCAGTAGGGTTTTGCTAGGTTAATTAGGTTAGTAGTGCTGCTAGTAGTAGTGGTACAGTAGATTAATTAGGTGAAGTTAAATGAATAACCTAAATGAATGAAATTAGTAGTTAACTGATTTTTTTTCTTTCATCGTTATAGAGCACTAAAGTTAACTGAATTTTGTTCTATTAGTAGTTAAATGAATTTTCTTCTACACTTAGTTTTTGAATTAGCTTGTGAAATTTGGACATGTATATTTGGACATGTGGTTGCTCGTGTATATTTGGACATGTGTTGTAGAGTCGAAGATGGATATTTGAACACTGTTTCCAAGGAATGAAGCTGAGTGGCCTATGTTTTGCCGGAATGTTGATTCATTTCCATTCCGGCAAATTTCAGGTGCTTGATTTGTCCACTTTTTAGCAAAGGCCATGCCGAAATTTTCCGTGAATTTCGGCATGACTTGTGCTACAAACTAGGACATATCGAGTGTCCGGGATTTCCCGCACCGGGAAGGAGTCAACGTTCCTGCAAAACATAGGCCTTTTTTAATGTAATTATTAATTTTATTAGGTCTAGAATTAATTGACTAGATTTAATCGTAGGAAACATGGCTAGCAACGATGAAGGACATGGTTCTGGTGATTGCGACGACGTCTACCTGGCGGCAGACAAATTTTTGAGCCTTGCCGACGATCAATGGATATTGTTGTTGGGCCCACCTGTCACATCGGGGACTGATACCGACATGCAGACCGACGATGAGACTAAGACCAGTGCTGAGACCGGCGCCAACACAGGCGCCAAGACTGGCGCCAACACAGGCGCCGAGACTAGCGGAGTTGGTCTAGAACTGAAAGCAAAGAGGCCACGATGCCCAAACCAGCTCCTGACTACTAGACTGGTGGTCACGGAGATGGACGACGACATTTTTGAGCCAATAGCGCCCGAGGTAGCACGATCGTGCTACGACAATCAAATAGGCTGCATCGTACAGACAACCGCCACCATCAACGATGAGAAACTACAGAAGATAGATAATATGAGGCCCTCCCTCCTAAAGAAGTTGCACCAGATATTCTTGTTCCCGGGCCGGAATGAAAATGATTATAAAGATCCAGATAAGGACCCGGCAAAGAAGAAGATAAATAAACACGACATGACCAAGTTAAGCGATGCGTTGGCCGCCTGGAAAGCAAGGGTGAAACATCGGATTGTCAACAAAAAGGAACCCTACTTCGAGATTGTAAAGGATAATCCTACAATCACGCAAGAGCACTTTGAAATATTCAAGGCGGCTTGCAAGGCCGAAGCTGCCAAAAAAAGTCAAAGTACATGAAGGGGCTTCAACAGAGGAACATGGGGCGCCACCACCTCGGAAGTCGTGGTTACGGCGGGAAGAGGTCCATATGGGCCAAGGAGGACGCATAACGCGAAAGTCTGGGCATCCCAGACCCCTTGGCGGACTTCATCATCCCGCAGGAGCGTGACGTCCTCAGGGCACGGCACCATTGGGACTCAGTCAAGAAGGTTTTCAAGACGGACCCGATCACGATGGAGTTCATGAGACTGCTGGTAATTTTAGTTTCTGATCAATTCGACTGCACGTTTAGTCATATTTGTAGATGATCCTTGTTCCTTTTGCAGAGAGAGCATCATAGGATTGCAGCCGAAAGCGACTCGTCGTCTGAGGCATTGGCGAGGCCCAAGTGGGACACCCCATTCAACCGGGCGTTGAACATATTGAAGCGACTCCCGGTGGACACTCGACCATCATATGGATGCATGCACGGTGTTGGAGACGGCGCCACATGGAAGTAGTACTACCATGAGACCACGAAGGAGAGAAAGGAAAGATGGAGTTTAACTGAAGAAAACATCGACAAGAAGGTTGAGATTGAAGTTGAGAAGAAATCAGTTGAGACAGTCGCAACAGCGGTAGCTGCCGCAAAACAGGTGGTTGCAGATATGTCTAGTGCCTTAGTTCCGGCCGTTTTCAATTAGAGCAGGCAAAATCCAGAAAAAATGCAGCGGAATTTCCCCTTGCCGACTTCTTCGAGAGCAGCTCGACTAGCGTTGCATGAGCACCTGCACCTGCTCCCGCACCTGCTCCGGCACCGGCTCCCCCACCTGCTCCAGCATCAGACGTGCTCGGCGGTGCTTTGTCTTTGGCTGAGCTCGACGCCCTCACGGTATCTGTCACACTGGCCCTCTTCAATAAATGTATAATCTCCTGTTTCTGTTGCCTTTCGGATGTCTCACGTCGCAGACATGTCTTTCCAGGCCGACGTAACCCCGTGCACCATATTGTACACCATCGACGACCAGAAGGTGGACGTGTGGAAGGCGACGATAATGAAGCCGAAAGAACCATTGTTCCACGGCCGGCCAATCCCCCCAAACGTCCTCAAGGTTTACATGGCTAGTGTCAAACCGGGCCACGAGAATTTGGCCCCTCTGGTACTAGGGGATGACGACGAGACCCCACGGCGGCTTGGTGATTGCAATGGGTGGGTCTTGTTGTGGCCAAAGAGTCTGCTTCGTCTGGAGGCGGCCGGGAGCACACCCATGAGCACGCAGTTAGGTATGAACATCAACACCCCACCTACCCAATTAGCATCGACTGTCGTGCTGGGTGATAGCGGACGGGGTGAGGAAGTGGCTCCATTAGTCGCTGGTGATGTCGCCATAGATGAGGATGAGGATGAGGATGACACTTAGCAGTATCTCAATACTGGCGCCTACTCATGGTTTGAGCGTCATGAGTCGGTGCCTGAATTGCCGCCTCCGGAGGCTGAACGTATTATAGACGACCTTCCGGTAGCAAAGAATCCTAGGAAGAGAGTGAGGAAAGGCAACCAAGTTGCTTCTATGATCCATCCGCCTCAGCACCCTCGGGTTCAAGACCGTATAGATATCCCCGATGCGGCAAAATGGCATATCCCCGGTCAACCAATCCTACCTAAAGCAGTGCTAGGGGCCAGATTCGGTGATCTAAGGAGACTTCATGACGATGTGCTGCGGATAGAGAAAGGCCTCATCACCTCAAAAAATCCAGGATACCCACTCTACGTGGTTAACGTGCCGCGGCAATTGTCGTACGTCGACACATTCCCCGCGGAGAAGTTCTTTCTTCGATTCGATTACATCTTCGACATGTTTCATTTGAAGAAGCTGGATTTTATGTTTGTCCGCCTTTATGCCTTGCACATGAACTACCTCGTCGGGGTTGAGCAGATACCTCATATCTGTGTCGCTGACCCGTACTTCATGCACGAGGGCTTCTTGGGAGTCTACGCAAAGCACCGTGAATACGCGAGGGAATACATCGTCAATTTCATGCTCGCCAATAAGGATAAGGAGGCGATTCTCGTGCCTTATCATCCCATGTAAGTCATCCTCGCGGATATTCTTCCTTCGATTTCAATCATTCATTTGCACGGTGGAGGCTAATTAATTTGAGGTGTACTTATTTTTGCACAGCGGCGGGTGCGCCGTCCTCATCATCCTCTACCCCCGATACTTCCACGCTCTTTACTTGGACTCGTCAAAGAACATTAACAAAAAGGATTACACCCACATCAAGTCTGTTCTCGATAGTGCTATGTTTTACTACGGCGCACGGGGTGGAGAGGTCAAGGACAAGAAGAAAAGGGACGGCAGGCCCGCCTTTGGCCATAAGACCGACTTCTGCTGCATCCAGCAACCAAGTGATTCTCTTAAAGATGGATTCTATGTCCTACACCACATGCTGGAGTACAGACGGGATCACCAGAACCTTCGCATGTCACCTACATCCGGCGATGCCCATATTCTACAATGGGCAAAGAACTTAGGAGATATCGAGGATCATCGACTTCGAGCTGAGTTCTATCACATCCAGCGTGAACTTGCCCAAATCATCATGAAGGAGGTCGTCGAAAAAACAGGGATGTTCTACGAAGAAGGACAAATGTCGCGGGAAGACGTCCGAACACGCGTAGCCATTCAGCGTCTCGACGTGAAGCCTTTCACTAGGCTTAGGGACTATCTCCCTGACTTTGATGGATGGCACGACATGTTGGAGTGATTGTTGATATATGACAATGTGTCCGTTTAGTCCATACTTTCTGTATGATGAAACTTTGAGTTATGCACGACTAAACTTTATTTGTGATGTAATTAAACCGTCCTCCTCGACTAGCGAAGATCACTCTAGTTAGGGCATTTTGGTTACGATGAACTTCGTTGTTTATGCTTATGATATGCTGCTTCTATTTTTGCAAGTATGTCTCTTTCTGTTGCTCAACTATATATGTTGCATATCATCGACTCATGTGACGATGCAGGTGCATAGATCATCGATGGCGAAGAAGTGCTACGCCAGGAGTATACGACGAGTGGCCGGAGTGTCAGGCCCAGGTGTACCGGTTTCCGGGTTCCGAGCGACAGCGAGTACTTAGTTTAGGTTCACGCTAATGCGAGAGAGGGATATGAACTCATGTACTACATAGTTCCGCTCTCACTCATAGTGATAGCTCTTCTCGCGTATATCATTGTTCGGATGGATGACGATGTAGTTGCAAGTAATTGAGACTTGTATCGCTATTTTCGAGATGATGACCAGAGACCGCTTTGCGTTGGATGATGATTATGATGATGACATGATTTGATAAGACTATTTCTGTGTATATGCTATGATTACATTTGTATGTGTATGATATGCTAAAGATTATTGTATAAAGCCTGTTCAAATACAAAACAAATATGCAGAAAAAAATAGAAACTAATAAAACTAGCAATAGCGAGGGGAATAAAGTTAGCAGTAGCGCTCCCTTACCGGTAGCGCTTCCTGCTAAAAAGCGCTGCATATATTAGCAGCAGCTCTTTGAACTAAAGCACGCTACTGCTACCCATGTATAGCAGTAGCGTTGGATGACATGCGCTACTGCTACATGTTAGCTGTAGTGCCTTATCAGTAGCGCGGCATCCCGCGCTACTGATAGACAAAATACCCGCGTTGCTGCTAGGTTTTCCCTAGTAGTGGAAGAGTGTGCGACAGCAATTCCAAATCAAGAGGGAAAGGCGAAGAGTCGGTGGACAGTTGCCACGGTACACGAAGAGGCGTCTGGGGAGCGAACGGTTTCCACAGAGGTAACACACTGACGACAAGGGCCGAGTGAACCGCATGCATATATCGCACACACTTTGATCTGGCTGACTGTTTCTTTTGTGTTGCGTAATCACAAACAGTTCATCCGAGTGAACCGTGTGATGTATATCGCACACACTTTCACCTGTCTGCCCGTTTCTTTTGTGTTTCCTAATCACAAACAGTTCATCCGAGTGAACCGTATGCTGTGTATCGCACACGCCTTCATCTGGCTGCCTGTTTCTTTTGTTCCTCCTCATCGCAAACAGTTAATTGAACTGAATGTATGCCCTTCATCGCACACACAACTAAAATCTGAACCGTGTTTGATGCATCCGTCATCGCAAACGTTTTATACTTTTTGAAGGTTTTCATACACCACCGTTTGCGATCATTGCATCGCACACAGTTTCTCGAAGGGTCTCTGATTGTAGTGTCGCGTTAGCAACATCCTGCAGTAGTGCAAAGTATCAAAACCAGCAAAACTTAATAGGTATGAAATTGTTAAATGGTGAGGTTGCAGAAGCACTAAGCATGTTTATATCTGGCTAACTTACGAGTACAAGAATAAGATGAGTGTTCTACGCATAATCGTTAGCAAATTTATTATGCTTAAGAGGTGATCCCGAATACTACCTATGGTTCAACCATAACCCCACCATGTTCTCTTCCAAAACTTCGTTGAAAAGAGACGATCACGGTTACTCATGTGGTTGGTGTATTTTAATTGACATTAGTGTCAGGTTCTCCACAACTGGATATTATAAATTTCCAAGTCGCCCATAATCGCGGGCATGGCTTTCCGAAAAATATAACCCAACTTAGTCCATCACAAATTATCACAATCAGTGTGGGAAGAGCTCAACATCGAGATAGCCTGATGCATCGTCAGAATCCACGGTGCACAAGGTAAAGCAAAATCTGCAAGACCTCCCGACGTGCCGACACCCCGATAGAAACCGCATGTATCTCGTCTCAGGCCACGATCGGACGGGACAAGCTACGAGTAAAACCAGACCTTAAATTTCCCCGTGGTGGCCCCTTGGGCTGCCCGTTTGGGACCATGAGGAGCACTGCCCGGTTTGCTGATTAAGAATCCATGGGTTAATTACTCCCTATGCATTTAAGTTGTTATTAGGCAAATTTAAACCAAGTTGGGTCTTACTGGAAGAGATTTATTTAAAGCGAACTGTTAAGGGAGGCCTATAAACCCCAACCGTGTTAGGAACGCAAATCAAGGAACATAACACCGGTACGACGGAAACTAAGTCAGCATGAGTGGAATAAAAACACCAAGCAAAAGGCCGAGCCTTCCACACACAACCAAGTATATGAATGCATTAATTCAATAAGAGATATTGTGATGTCCCATGATATCCATGTCCCAACATGGAATAACCTACACTACAGCTGCAACCAGCAATGCTATAAGAGGGGCTGAGCAAAGCGGTAACATAGCCAAGTTATGAAGTAAGCAACTTTTAGTATTTCTCAAACTACTATCAACAATTCAAAATGAAGGTCATTTAATGCGATAAAAACTAAGAAGAAAATGTTAGGCCAAACTAAAAAAAGAGTAGATGGAGAAATTTGAAAATACATATGACCAATGAGGTTGTAAAATGAATAAGGGGTGAATAAACAGTATTATGAAATTCCATACACTATATGTTCAAGTCCATAATTTAAAAGGAAGATATCAACTATCCTAATTATAAAACATAGCAAAAACTACTCTAGCCGCGCAATTGCGTGGGTGCACCCACTAGTTTCTTTAGAAAAGTATCAGCCTACTAGGCTCCCACTACGGGGGTGTACAAATTTGCATTGCCGGGATTGCCTCTTCGGCGCGACGAATCGTATTTGGCTATTTGGCGCTTCAGCGCCCGTTTGCGAATGAGCGCGTGAAGACGCGCCTAGTTAAGCTCTGCCCATCTTCCCTTCTTTTTTTCTGTTGTAAACAGAAAAGCAAGCGCGCCCGGTGGAATGCGATCCCACGACCTCCTCATTGTTTGAATGCTACACTAACCACCCCACTGGCCTCACTTCCTGAGATTAAATACATCTTGCTCACTTTTTTCTTCAAATGTCTTTTTTCTTTTGCTTTTTTGCCTTTTTTTGTCTTTTTTCTTCTTTATTCAGAACGGTTTTGTTTGTTTTTTCTTTAGGTCATTTGAATGAGCTCTTTTTAAAATCACTGTATTGTTTCAAATTTTGTGAACATTTTCGAATTGGATGAACTTTTTTTGAATTCGGTGAACTTTTTTCCAAAATTGATGAATTTCTTTCAAAATTGATGAGCTTTTTTCTAATTCGATGAAAAAATTCAAACTGGATGAACTTTTTTTCAAATTCACCGAACTATTTTCCAAAATCGATGAACTTATTTCAAATTTGTGAACTATTTTTCAAATTAATGAAACCTTTTCTAAATTTGTGAAATTTTTCAGGATTAATGAAATATGTTTCAAAATTGATGGATTTTTGTTTTTCCAAAATAGATGAATTGTTTCCAATTTTTGTGAACTATTTTTGAAAATTAATGAATTTGGTTCATTTTTTTCATGATTTTTTTCCAAATTGATGAACTTTTTTCTAATTTGATGAATTGTTTTTCAAAATCGATGAACTTTGTTCAAGTTTGTGAACTCTTTCTGCAAATATGGTGAACTGTTTCAAAATTGATGAACCTTTTCAAATTCATGATTTTTTCAATAAATTCAGAAATCTAAGTGGTACAATACAATAAATAATGTGGCCAGAGTTGTTCTTATAATGTACTCCCTCCGTTCTTAAATATTAGTTTTTCTAGATATTTCAAATAGACTACCACGTACGGATGTATGTAGACATATTTTAGAGTGTAAATTCACTCATTTTGCTCCGTATATAGTTGTTTGTTAAAATATCTAGAAAGACAAATATTTAGGAACGAAGGGAGTAGGCGCTATTATCGATCACTACATTTGAATAGCTTTAGTACGAGTTCGAATCCCATAGTGAGCAACTATTTTTGCGGTTTTTTTGTGCGCTGCGCTCGCGTTCGTGAGCCGGCCCAGCTGAGGCATTCTGTGAGCGCCAACTGGTTCCACGGGAATTCCCTAACGGACACCAGCCCATGTTAGGGAATTCCCTAGCGATCGTAGTGGGCCAGCCCATGTTAGTTGTTTAGCGTATACTCGGATCCTGGTTTTGAGGACATTCAAACTCTGGTTTTTTTTCTTGTTTTAGGAACCTTCTAGAAGGTTCCTGAACGATTATTTCTGGTTTCAAGTTGTTGTTTTGGTTTTTCTTTTCTAATTATTACATTTTTTATTAATTGTTTATTTTTATTTTATGTTTATTTTTTCTTCTCACTTTTTAGTTTTTTTATTTTTTTATTTTTAAAGTTGATTGTCCTTTGAATATTTTTTTTCGAATTTTTCAAAAAAATTCAGATTTTCAAACAATATTCCTCCTTTAAAGTGTACAGGCATTTTGCTCACTTATTCAAAAAAATATTCTAGTACCAAAAAATGTATAGGAATTTCAAAAAATGTTCATGTCTTTAAATTTTGTTCACAAGTTTAAAGAAATGTCCACAAATTCCAAAATATGTGTTCTTTTTTTATTGTTCACAAGTTCAAACATTACTCAGTTTTGAAAAAATGTTCACGTATGTTTGTGGTCTCAAAAATGTTCGCATTTCAGAAAATGTTCAAGAATTTCAAAAAATGTTCATGATTTCAAATTTTGGTTCGGAATTTCGTGATTACAGATTTTGGTCAGAACTTTAAAAAATATTCGCGTTTCAGAAAATGTTCGCGATTTCTAATTTTAAAAAATATTCGTGATTTCTAATTGTTCGGAATTTTATGAAATGTTCCATTTTCAAGTTTTTGTTCATAAATTCAAAAAATTGTTCGTGGTTTCATATTTTTATTCCAATTATCATGAAATGCTCCACTTTTCAAATATTTGTCGAAAAATGTAAAAAATGTTCGAGGTTTTAACATTTTTTCGGAATTTCATAATTTATTCACAAATTCAAAAAATGCTTATGTTTTCAAAAAAATAATATTTTCTGTTCCATTTGATAGTTTTTCAATTTTTTGTTCACATATTCGAAAAATGTTCCCGTCTTCGTTTTTTTTCTTAAGAATTCAAGAAATGTTGGTAATTTTTGAAAAACTACATTAAAAAACGTTCACCCATGTAACTAACTCAAATTCACTACAATAGCTACTTTTAGTTCGCTACAGTACTGGTTCCGGTTCGCTACAGTATACCATTCCGGTTCTATATCTATGGTTAGTTCTTTAAGCGTTGCACTGCTTTATTAATAAAAGTAGTGGTTAGCCCGAGTGGCTGATAGTGTGTGATAGTACGCAGCTGGTCTCAGGTTTGATTACTGGGTCGCCCGTGTTTCCTTTTTCTGCTATATTTTTCGTCCCGCGATAGAACTTGATGGGCCACCCCAGTCAGGTCCCTCTCTTTGGGTCAGGCCGCCAATTTGATGCAAAGCGCTTTAAATAAGGGCTCCTGTTCCACGGCGCCTGCTGTGCCGTATAGGAGGGAAAACCATATTTGACGCATTCTGCTTCAAATTTTCAGGCTACCGCACGCACAATCGACAAAGAAGGCCGGCCTGTTTAGAAGCGAGGCATGCGTTCCACCGATATTGGTTTTGGGACCTTCTAGAAGGTACCTCAACAAGTTTTTTCTATTTCTTTTTTATTATTTCATTCCTTTTTCTCTGTTTTTTATTTATCTTCTCTTTTTATTTTTCCCTTTTTATGTTCTCCTTTTATTTTATTTCCTTTTTGAAGTTTCTTTTATTTTTTCAACAAATGTTCAGCAATTTAAAAATTGTTCGCATTTTAATTTCTTTTCACAAATTCTAACATTTGTTTTCCATGAAATGTTCCCATTTTCAAAATTTTGTTCACAAATTTCTAAAATATTCATGTTTTGAATATTCGCTCTCAAATCTAAGATGGTCAGAAACTTCAAAAAATGTTCCCACACTCTAGTTCTGTTCATGAATGTGAAAACTTTTCGTGTTTTGAAAATTTGTTCTGAAATTCAAAAAAAGTTCTACGAATTTCCAAAATGTTTGCATTTTTTTCATAGATCTAAAAAATGTTTGGGAATTTTAAACAATGTTACAGCTTTCCAAATTTGTTTGCAAATTAACATATTGTTCATGTTTACCAATTTTGTTCGCATATACAAAAAAGTTTGTGGAATTTTGAAAAATGTTTGAGTTTAAATTAATTGTTCGTTATATTAAAAAAATGTTTTCTTTTTCAATTTGTGTTCCAGCTTTTGAAAAATGTTTGTATTTTTTACACAATTGTTCGTAATTTCATAAAATGTCCCCGTTTGCAATTTCTATCCTCTTTTGCAAGAATTGTTTTTTGAGAATCCAAATAATGTTCGCATTTTCATGAAATGTTGAGGTCTTAAAAAATTGTTCAAAACATGGAAAATGTACTCATTTCAAAAAATATTTACTTTTTTAACTAAAAATCATGTTCGAAATTTTAGAAAAGCTAAAATCGGATGCAGCTTATAGATCATATACACCGGGCTGCAATTTTTGACAGAAATTCCTAGGAATTATGGTGGCTACCGACCTAGTTCCTTGACAGGAGGTGCTCGTTTCGACCCCTCGGTGGGACTTTAGTTTTTGGTATATTTCAGTGAATGAAGTTTTTATCGACCAATGAAGAAGCATAAGGGCTAATTGGCTATAGCCGCTAGCTGAGCGCACAAAATACTACGAAGTCATTGGTTCGAATCATAGCTCTAGCATGTTCCTTTTAATACCTATTCAACATTTTTCAAATACTTGTTGAACATTTGTTAAATACCTTTTCAACATTTTTTGAATTATTATTCAACATTTTTCAAATAGTTGCTCATCATTTTAATACTTATTCAACATTTTCAAATACTTGTTCAACATTTTTCAAGTTCTTGTTGAACATTTTCTAATACTTATGCAACAATTTTCAAATGTGTTTTGAAGAGAGAGAGAGAGAGAGAGAGAGAGAGAGAGAGAGAGAGAGAGAGAGAAAGAGTAGCATATTTGAAAGTATTAAGAAAAGTACTAAAATAAAGTAAAAGTGAAAACAGAAAAAATTGGTTGTGGCTCCCGCGGCTGGGCCGGCCCATCTGGGCTGCCCGCAGAAGCGAGCACATCCCGTCGTCTCGCTGAATGCGAGAAATAGGGGTGCCTGACGCAAAGAGCGCTAAAGGGAGCTCCTACTTATCAGTACAAGTGCCCATTAGGGTTGCTGCCGCTCACAGGAGACACATTGCGTGCCATCCCGGAAAACTGCTGAAAGAGCAAACAGGAACAACGGAAGTTCCCAAACAAAAAAGGAGAGCCGGGATTCGAACTCGGGACACCAAGATCAACGGCGCGACGTGACAACCATTTGACATGACATCCCTTTGCATTTTAGTAGTAGGAAACACTTCTATTTGTCTAAGTATGAATCATTTAAAAAAACATAACTTTCAACAAAAAAAACTCCTCCTAGTCGGGCATCACTTGATTCTCAATACAAAAAAAAACTCGGGCATCAGTCGAACATTGAACCTTTGACCTATCGTAGTTAACAGCGTTGACGTTTCAAAATTAGAAAAAAGTTCATCATTTTTTTTAAAACGCAGAAATTGGAAGAAAAACAGTTCATAAACTAGAAAAAAAGTTGAACGATTTTGAAAAAAAGAGTTTCATCAATATCTAAGAAAACATCATGAGTTTGAAAAAAAATATTGATTCTAAAAAAAGTTCATGATTTTTTTAAATCGCAGATTCGAAAAGTTCATCATATTTAATGGAAATTTCATCAATTTTGAAAAATAGTTCATGGATTTTGAGAAATGTTCATCAATTTTTAAAAAAGTTCACCAAAAAACGAAAAAAAGTTCATCGAATTTGAAAAAAAATTCACTGAATTTGAAAAAAGGTTCATCAATTTTGATAAAAAGTTAATCCATTTTTAAAAAAGTTCATTGAATTTGAAAAATTACAACAATTTTGAAAAAAGTTCATCAAATTTGAAAAAAAGCTCATCAAATTTGAAAAAACTTCATCGAATTTGAAAAAATCTCATTGAATTTGGAAAGAGTTCATCGAATTTGAAAAAAACATAAAAAATAAAATAATTGATTTTGATAAATACACATTTAAAAAATCAAAAGAAAAAAAGAAAAAGAAAACCCGAATAAAGCCGCATCAGAAAATGACCAACGAATAAAAAACCGGTTTGGGAAGCTTATGGTAGCTTCCCAAAACAGAAGGATTTCCTGTGACTTGGGGATGAGGGGGTGGGGGAATAAAAATAAGGATAAAAGCTTCAAAACACAAGTCGTTGCATGGCTTAGTGGTTGTGGTCGTTGGAGTAGAAGCAGCAGATCGTGTGTTTGAGTAGTCATTGGCGCGCATTTCTTTTTCTTTTAAATAGAAAAAGGAGATGCATGGGCTGGCCCAGTTGTAGCAGAGGGTGTTGCACTGCAGGCGCCAGTTTGCAGAAAACACCAGCCTACAATGCTAAATAGGATTCACGAGCTCCCCTTCGGCGCTTAACACGCCTAGCCCAAATGACCTCAGGCCAGTAACGCTCACTCGACTCCCACTCGCTTGGCATCGTTCGTATCTTGCTACAAGTGGTATGTGTTCTTAGAGAAAAATCGGCCTATTTATTATTATTTTAAAAAACTGGTGAATCATATATTTTAATGGATTTAAAACAATATATGTTCACGAATTTGAAAAGAAATGCCATCGTCATAAAAAATCACAAATGCAAAGATGCTCATGAATTTGAAAAGGTATGCATTCTATTAGGAAAAGCTCACAAAATTTGGAAAACTCCAGAAATTGCAAATTGTGAATTTGAAAAGATTCATGAATTTGAAAAGTTCATGAATCAGAAAAAGTTCATGAATTTTAAAAGTTTTTATATATTTTAAAAAGATCTTGAATTAAAGGAAGCTAATTTTTTAAAGGAACAAGAACATCAAAGAGAAAAATAGGAAAAATAGAAAATAAACCTGAAAAATTCGGAAAAGAAACAAGAAAGCATCCAAAAATTTCTAGATGGTTCCTAAAACCAGTGGAAGGACCTACATAGTGCAGTCCAATGGACCGGCCTAGTAAGTTCAAGGACACGTCTAGAAAGCGGCCGGCTGCTCCCTAGCGCTCCCGCGCGGCCGGTCCAAAAAGGAAATATCTACCCTCTAAATGTAAAAGGAAATAATTTGTCCCTTTTAATCTATATAAGAAAAATTCTAATGCATATTAGGGAAAGTACCATGTAAATAAAAAAAAGAGAAAATAATTGCAAATGTATCTTTGTAAACATGTGTGACGTATTTAATCTTTTAGAACTTTTAAAAGCCATAACTTTTAAACCGTGTGTTGTCATTAAGATCCTTTTTACCATTGGAACGCTCGTGACGTGCTCTTCAAAACAAGACGGTGTAGCTGTCTGGCAATCTATGTACAACTACCTAACAGTTGATGTACAACTTCCCCCTATCCATGGACGTGATGGCACCTCCACCCCAAACTACCCCCTAACAGTGAGATGTGCAACTTTGTCTGCTACTCAGATCAACTGTCTAGTAGTTGATATGCAACTTTTCCCCTGCTTGTGGATGTGCAGCTTTCAATGTTTGGTATCTCGGTGAACTGCCTAGCAGTGGATGTGCAACATCGGATGTTACTCCGGTGATCTGCCTACCAGTGATGTGCAACTTTCCCCATATCCCCTGTGGATGTGTAGTTTTCACTGCTGGCACCCATCCGAACCACCCTTGCTAGCGAGATGTGTAACTTTAGCACCCCGTCCATATGCAACTTTTCAATACCTGCATGGATATGCAGTTTTCACTATCAAACTATCACTGCGAGTGAGATGGGCAATTTCGCCTGTTGCTCCCAACTGCCGAGTAGAATATGTGCAACTTCTTCTGTTGCCCCCACCATATGAAACTACACATCCACAAGTAGGAAGGGAAAGGAATTGTACGTCGACTACTAGACAATTGGATAGCACAACAGACTAAGTTGCACATATCGCTAGTACAGTAGGTGGGGCTGGGTGTGACAGCAGTGAAAAATTACACATCCATGAGTTGAGAAGGGGGGTTGTACATCGATTACTAGGTAATTGGCAGGGGTAGTAGTCTAGTTGTACATCACTAAAAATAGTTGCCATGGTCGTTAGGTTGCAACCTCTTAGAAGTTGGATCATGCAGCTCTATTGGTTTTCAGAAAAGTTGCACCATATAATACTAAAAATGCACCATGTTGTAGTAATATTACCATATATAGCCCAAAATTGACATCAGAAAAAGAAATCATCAAAACATACCATGTGGGATCTTGTTTCAAAAATTTTGTTGTGAGGGTTCAAAAGATATGACTTTTTAAAATTTTGAAAACCCAAAATAAATGCACATGTATCTACCTTTTTTAAGTGAAGTGACCAGTGTAAACGCATTTAACCGACGCCAGCAGACAAAAAAATATCAAATGCAAGTGTGTGAGAGCTCTCCCGCTTGTTTTCTCTAAAAAATGTGTACACAATGTTTAAAACTTATGTATGTTCATTAGGGGAGGTGCACCATGTGGGCCAATTAACACCCTACTTGGCGTCAAACAGGGTTTTCCTCCAATGCCAACATGCGCTTCGTGACCTCCTTTCATGTGCGATACAAGCGCACCAATCATGGCCAAATCCTATTCGGCGGCGGCTATTTGATACAGGGATCAGATCACCGGATCTTTATAAGATCACCGGATGTGCTAGTAGCATGCGCCCTAACCAACAGGATTAGATCACCGGATGTGCTAATATCCTATTTTTTTTAATCCTTATAAGATGCAAAGAACGCATCTCTTTTGGTGTTTGCTTTCCTTTTTCCTTTCTTTTTCTCTATCTTGTTTTTTTATTTTTCCTCAAATGCGGGAAAATTTTCAAATACAACGACATTACTGCAAAATCGTTGAACTTGTTTTCAAATTAGATGAACTTTTTAAATATTTGATGAACTTTTTTTCAAATTCGATGAACTTTTTTTCCAATACTCGATGAACTTTTTTCAAATAAGATGAACTTTTTAGAAAATCGATCAACCTTTTCAAATTTGATGACTTTTTTTCAAACTCGGTGAACTTTTTTCTAAATCCAATGAACTTTTTTCAAATTTTAATGAACTTTTTTCAAACTCGATGAACTTTTTCCAACTCGATGAACTTTTTTCAAATTCGATGAAATTTTTTCAAACTCGATGAACTTCTTTCTAAATCCAGTGAACTTTTTTTTTTGAATTTGATGAACTTTTTTCAAATTTTGATGAACTTTTTTTCGAATTCAATGAACTTTTTTCAAATTCGATGACCTTGTTTCAAATTTTGATGAACTTTTTGCAAATTTGATGAACTTTTTTTGAACTCGGTGAACTTTTGTTCAAATTCGATGAACCTTTTTCTAAGAACAAGAGTACATACTGTAGCGAACCAGTCTTTTTCCTAAGAAAAATAGTCTATACTGTAGCAGTTTTTAGAATGAAGAAAAAAAAATGGTCAAGCAGGAGCTAGCGATCGAGCGAGCGTAGCTGGGCCAGGCCCATGCCAGCAACACAGCACGTTTCCCAATCACGCACCATTGTGCTGCTCCAATGCGGGGCACAAGGCGCTTTTTGTTTTTTCTCGCCTTTCTTTTTCCTTTTTCAAACTCACTTTTTTATCTTTGCTTCCTTCATCATTTCAACAAAAAAATAAAAAATTCTTTTGAAATTTAAAATCTTCACGAATTTAGAACATGCTCATGGATTTAAAATTTTTTATAAGAAATACTAAAAATATTCATAAAAATTTGAAAAGTATTCAAAAATTCAAAAAAGTGTTCTGGATTTTTTTAATGGTAAGGAATTTTTAAAAACTCAAGAAAATTTAGTAATTGTTTCGTTAAAATTATTCATGAATGAAATAAATCTTTATAAAATTTCCAGAAATCTTCATAAATTAGAAAAACTTATGAGTTTGAAAATCTATTCCTGAATCTCATAGAGTGGTACCAATTCAAAAAATATGTTCATGGATTTAATTATGAAAAAAGCAAATGATTTTTTTTTAGAAAAAATAGCTAACTAATGTGCACTTAGGTAGGGTATGTATTTGGGAGTGCGGATTTCTGGAGGGCAAGCTCCATTGAGCTCGGTATTTCAAAATTATCAAAAAACATATTTAAAAGTTTCAAAAGAATCTGATTTTTTCCATGAATACATATATGTATTCCACAGGAACATGTTGAATTTCGTCAAAAAATATTGTGGTTTGTAGGCTGTACAAAAAAAATCCGGCCCAATAACAAAATAAAAGGCCCGTATAAATATGTGTATTTGTCTTTTTGTTCTGTACGCCACATGTAAAAGTATAATGCTGCGAAATTTTGCACATATCATAGTATGCATGTGCAAGTGTGTTCGCAAATAAATTTGGACTTTTTTGCGATCCAAAAAAAATAAAATTTGAAAACTAGCTCACTGGAGCTCGGGCATTGTTTGCAATTTTTGATGCATTTTGTCGCTACACAGTGACCCACGCGCGGAATAGGATCG
This sequence comes from Triticum dicoccoides, assembly GCF_002162155.2. Classification (NCBI taxonomy): domain Eukaryota; kingdom Viridiplantae; phylum Streptophyta; class Magnoliopsida; order Poales; family Poaceae; genus Triticum; species Triticum dicoccoides. The sequence continues at coordinate 270,998,846 of NC_041380.1, forward strand.
ATATGCACTTCTTGGAAAATACAAAGTTACTTTCTTTAGGGCGACATAAAGTAACGACTACAAGGTGCATTACCATAATAATTGATGCAGCCACCCTACAATTCAAACGGCGCATTTAATTTGTGCAAAAGAAAATATCGATCACTCACCAATGTGTGTGAATTACGGTTGTGTGTGAATTGCAGGAACACAATACTTTGCTATCCTATATAAATCCGAGTAAATGATCTCATTCAAATGCACATGTAATTCCTTCACATCATCAAGCACATTCAAGCCCTACACATTGTCAAACGCGCATGTAATTATCAACTTTTCACTTTTCCAAGCTCTCTGCATCATCAAGCACACTTTTTTTTCGGCTACAAATAAAATATAAGTGATCCCATTTAAATGCACACATAAACCATTCACATCATCAAACACATACAACCATTTCACTTTTCACCACATGCAAGCCCTCCACATCATCAAACACATAACCTCCATATATTTTATATTTTTTTCAGCAACATATAAATATCTAAGTGATCCTGTTTAAAGGCACATCCAAGATATCCAAATCATCACACAATGCAACAATTATGCTTTACACTTTCCACCACATACAAGCCTTCCACATCATTTTTTCGGCAACAAATAATTGAACTTGAATGTCAAAAAGTAATATAATATGCATCCACGAGAAGTGCATGGATGAACCCGGGTACATATGAACCCACTTTAGAAAACACATTTTGTAATGTCAAAAAAATTCTGAAAAAGGGTGCGCGCGGATATCTTCATATTCTATGTGTGTGCAGAAAATTTCATAGAAAAACAACTTTTTCGTAGCCTGTGCAAAAAAGACAAAATTTTATGCCATGAAACGGTATTTAGAAGCAGTAAAATTTGTCTTTTTTACTGAGACAAAACAAAAATACTTTTTTACACAAAACTTTGTGTCGTGGACATACCTTTGCCAACATGTATGCATTTTTTTTTAGAATTTGAACATTACAAAACGCGTAAAAAGTACATTTTTAAAAAGCGGGTGCAGATGCCCCGTGTGCAGATCATCCACTCTCGTGCATCCACCCTCTAGTTACCTCTAGTTTTTCTACCATCATATGGTGAGAATATGGTGCGGTATTATTCTTATTCAAATTTTATTTTCAATAATTTCGTTGCCATAAATGTACGCAGTGATGCACGGCGGGTTATCTAGTTACTTATTACTCCAAACTGCAATAGTAGTATGTTTTTGAGAACGGCCAAAGGGCATATGTTAAGTAGCACATATCCTTAAAAATACATCCAAATTCTCGGAGTGCCAAGGTCTTCTTCTGCTACATTCCTTGGCGACGTGCGGTGAGCAAAGCTTGTTATCGTCCCTACACCTTTATCTTAACGGAACAAACATGTTGGAATCTAGGAGCTTGTCGAAGAAACAGATGGAATTCATTGATATAGGCAAGAACTAGCCGACAGTTGCGACCTGCATAGAAATTATCGTCTTGGATAAGAAAACGCCGGAGAGAGCCTATATAATGTCCGATGCATGTCCCAAACGGAGTCGATGGACATAAATCTCACACGCTCCTTGACAAGGCTGAGTTCTTCGTTGGAGCGGAATGACCAAAACACACAGCCACAGTTTTTACTTTGCATGACAGCACCACCAGAAAAACCTTTTGAAGAAAAAGCCATATGGGAAAATAAAATCTTGAATACACCATCCTTCACACGACTAGAACAAGGGCGAGGCGGAGTGACTTTATTCTACGCCAACGGCAAGGCCATCATCTCACTACCATCGAACAGAGGCGAAACACAAATTTATTCCCTATCGGCTATCACCATCAGACCGAAGCTCGGAGACCCCACCCCTTCGGTTGTCGGAGCAGTGAAGGAAGGGAAAGGGAGTGCTCAATCTCCCCGTGGAAGAGGGTAGTTAGTCGGCTGCCACTATGTCACTAGGTCACAGGGGAAGAAAACGGTTCACGGTGTGTGTAGGTAGATCCGTTGACTGGCTCTCAGATTGTAGCGTAACTGAGAGCGTATGAGCAGCTTCCCTTGATATTTCTCTCCCCTCCATTCCATGCACGCGAATCCAAGTGTGTGCCTGGGCTTCATCCATGTGAATATGAGATGTCGTAGCAACGAAGTGTTTTTTTTTTCCTTTGACTCGAGGCTAAGCTAGCAATCCACGCTCCTTTTCCAGCATATATAAAACTGTTGACTGTTTCGAGCGATCAAATTATGATCCTGCTATCTACCGGGAGATCAGGACGACCGGTGGTGGATTATGATCCAAGAGTCCAAGCATCTACTAACATGAAAGATCGAAACACATCACATGCATGCATGCTTACGCTAGCCCGGCCTGTAGCTGCTTGCTATGTCGCGGCAATGGCGGCATGGTGATAATCTGGGATCATGCATGTGGTCATGTCGCTCCGGTAAGCTATCTTTTGTTGTTCCTGGCAGAAGAGCTGTCAAATCTATTGATTACAAAGGAGTATTATCAGAACACTTCAAAGGAGAAATACCCCATAATGGAGTGCAAAAGAAAGAAAAAATTGCTCGGTTTATTGAGATATCGTAGCAACGAAGTGTTTTTTCCTTTGACTCGAGGATAAGCTAGCAATCCGCGCTCCTTTTCCACCATATATAAAACTGTTGACTGTTTCGAGCGATCAAATTATGATCCTGCTATCTACCGGGAGATCAGGACGACCGATGGTGGATTATGCTCCAAGAGTCCAAGCATCTACTAACATGAAAGATCGAAACGCATCACATCAGTGGCGGAGCTTGGGCAAGAATCATGGGGGTGCCACTGGCTGGGGGGGGGGGCAAACAAGTTCACTATAGGTTGATTTTTGGTGCAAAAATAGGCCTAAAACTAAGATATATACATGTATTTTCCTGTGAGCTAGGGGGGCCACCACCCTGGTTGGCCCCCATGAAGCTCCGCCACTGATCACATGCATGCATGCTTACGCTAGCCCGGCCTGTAGCTGCTTGCTATGTCACGGCAATGGCGACATGGTGATACTCCAGGATCATGCATGTGGTCATGTCGCTCCGGTAAGCTATCTTTTGTTATTCCTGGTAGAAGAGCTGTCAAATCTATTGATTACAAAGGAATATTATCAGAACACTTCAAAGGAGAAATACCCATAATGGCGTGCAAAAGAAAGAAAAGATTGCTCGGTTTATTGAGGAAAACCAGATGAAAACCTAAATAATTCCTAGCTAGACTAGGTCCAAAACACCACAACACATATAAAACGTCAGAAGGCCAACACCCCACAACACCCGACTGAGCATTCGGGTGTGTTCGCCGCCACCGAAGTACACACTAAAAACAGCCGTATTATTCCAAACTGCCACAAGCATATTGTGAACCTTAAAGACACTGAAAAGGAACGTTATGTTCGATATAGCGAGCCTACGCCGCTTCGATCCCCTGAGGTTAGCTGCCACAACTCGCCTGGCACTCCTTGTATGTGGAGGGTGCTCGGCCGCTCCACGGAGATGCGACGCTAGCTACTGTCGACTGCCTTCCCGAGCCATGAATCCCTCTAATCGACTTCAACTCCAAAACAGTGCCCCCTATTAGTTTAATTCCCCTGCTTAATTTCTAAATCTACTCAGCCTTGTGAGTGATACGTCTTCGTCATATCTATTTTCCTAACGTCTTTTCTCTTGTTTTAGACTCTACTTTGCATGTTTTGAATGAATCTAACCCGGACTGACCCCGTTTTCAGCAGAACTATCATGGTGTTGTTTTTGTGCAGAAATAAAAGTCCTCGGAATGGAACGAAACTTTTTGAAGATTTATTTCTGAATAAAAGAAAAATATTGGAGCTAAGAACCACCGAAGGGGGGCCCCTGGGTGAGCACAACCCACCAAGGCGCCCCCCTCCAGGCGCGCCCAGGTGGGTTGTGCCCACCTGGTGGCCCCGTAGACCCTATCTCCAACTCCTTAAATACCCTTATTTGGAGAGAAAAATCAGGGAGGAAGAATTATCTCGTTTCACGATACGGAGCTATCGCCACCTCCCGTTCTTCATCGGAAGGCCAGATCTGGAGTCCGTTCAAGGCTCTGGAGAGGGGGATATTCGATCTTCGTCATCATCAACCCTCCTTCATCGCCAATTCCATGATGCTCCCCACTAGGAGTGAGTAATTCATTTGTAGGCTTGCTGGTCGGTGAGGAGTTGGATGAGATTCATCATGTAATCGAGTTAGTTTTGTTAGGGCTGGATTCCTAGTATCCATTATGTTCTGAGATTGATGTTGTTATGACTTTGTCATGTCTAATGCTTGTCACTTTGGGCCCAGATGCCATAATTTCAGATCTGAACCGTCTATGTTTTCACCATTATATCTATGTTTCTAGACCCGATCTTGCAAGTCATATTCGCCTATTACGTGTTATAGTCCGTAAACCCCGGAGTGACAATAGTCGGGATACTTTCCGGTGACGACCGTAGTTTGAGGAGTTCATGTATTCACTATGTGTTAATGATTTATTCCGGTTCTCTATTAAAAGGAGCCTCAATATCCTTTAGTTTCCTTATGGACCCCACTGCCACGGGAGGGTAGGACAAAATATGTCATACAAGTTCTTTTCATAAGCACGTATGACTATTTACGGAATACATGCCTACATTATATTTATGAACTGGAGTTAGTTTTGTATCGCCCTAGGTTATGACTGTTATATGATGAATATCATCCAACGAATTCACCGATCCAATGCCTACGAATTTCTCTTATACTCTTCTTGTTAAGTTACTACTACTGTTGTTACTGTTATACTTGCTACAAAATCATTGCCATCACTGTTACTGTTACTATTGTTGTTACCACTATTATCAAAACTATCATACTATTTTGCTACTGATTACTTTGCTGCATATATTTAATCTCCAGGTGTGGTTGAATTGACAACTCAGTTGCTAATACTTGCAAATATTCTTTGGCTCCCCTTGTGTCGAATATATAAATTTGGGTTGAATACTCTACCCTCGAAAACTGTTGCGATCCCCTATACTTGTGGGTTATCAGTGATTACTAGGGTCACCCCCTTATCCTAGCAGAATGGTACCAAGAGAAAACACGGTGCCAAGCAAAGCCAATAACATCGCCATCGTCCGATAAGGAGATCGGATCAAGCGTTTCCCCCATAACATCTTGGGAAAGGGAGGGGGTGAATGCAACTTAGATGCCTCCAATAAGGGAACAGTGCCAGTAGGCGCCACCAATGATGACTCCAAACGTATCCAAGTTATGACTTTCATTGGCAGCCTCACCCCTCAAACTCATGACTCGGCTAGTCCATCCGGCCCATAACCTGCACGCCGAGCAAGAACCACGCCAGATGTAGCCCTTGTGCAACCTAGCCAGGACGAAGCAAGGACCCCCTGCCATAGGCTCGTAGAAACCCATATCAGGCCTTGCCACTTATGGATCTCACGTCTCCGCCAAACCTAGAGCCTCCGCTGCACCTCTGTCCCCTACTCCGCGTTGGATCCGATCGATGGCATGTCAACCGACTCATATCCCAACACCCTGCCGCAATCATCGTGGGCCCAAGCCAGCAAGGATCGGCACCTCACCGGTCTGCACTAGGGGAGCGACAGGATGGAGAACCCCTCATATTCTTACCACCACGCCACTCACCCTCCTCCCGCTCCCGAGTGAGCTTGCGTCACAACTCTTGTTCCCGGCGGAAGGCCTTGTTGTCCTTCGACCGCCACTCTGGTCACCTTGCCATATTGATCCCCATCCTACTCCTGCTCCATTAGGACCTGCTGGAATAAGAGATCCGACGAGACGTTGCAGTGAGAGATGGCTCATTACTGATACAAGGCTAATTATATTCTCATTTATTAATTTTACCCTTGAAATTCTGATACAATATTGGCGTTAGTACTCCATTTGGGGGTGGGGGGGGGATAAACTATTATAATTTGAGGGCACCATAATATAACATAGGTGTTGGGGAACGTAGTAATTTCAAAAAAATTCCTACGCACACACAAGATCATGGTGATGCATAGCAACGAGAGGGGAGAGTGTGATCTACGTACCCTCTTAGACCGACAGCGGAAGCGTTATGACAACGCGGTTGATGTAGTCGTACGTCTTCACGACCCGATCGATCAAGCACCGAAACTACGGCACCTCCGAGTTCTAGCACACGTTCAGCTCGATGACGATCCCCGGACCCCGATCCAGCAAAGTGTCGGGGAAGAGTTCCGTCAGCACGACGGCGTGGTGACGATCTTGATGTTCAACTGTCGCAGGGCTTCGCCTAAGCACCACTACAATATTATCGAGGAGTATGGTGGAAGGGGGCACCGCACACGGCTAAGAAAACGATCACGAGGATCAACTTGTGTGTCTAGGGGTGCCCCCTGCCCCCGTATATAAAGGAGCAAGGGGAGGAGGCCGGCCGGCCCTATTGGCGCGCCAAGGAGGAGTCCTCCTCCTAGTAGGAGTAGGACTCCTACTAGGAGGGGGAAAGGAAGTAGGGAGGGAGAAGGAAAGGGGGGTGCCGCCCCCCTCTCCTAGTCCAATTTGGACCAGGGGGAGGAGGCGCGCGGCCCACCCTGGCTGCCCTCCTCTCTCTCCACTAAGGCCCATATGGCCCATTACTTCTCCCGGGGGGGGGGGGTTCCGGTAACCCTCCGGCACTCCGGTTTTCTCCGAAATCACCCGGAACACTTCCGGTATCCGAATATAGCCGTCCAATATATCAATCTTTATGTCTCGACCATTTCGAGACTCCTCGTTATGTCTGTGATCACATCCGGTACTCCGAACTAACTTCGGTACATCAAAAACTCATAAACTCATATAACTGTCATTGAAACCTTAAGCGTGCGGACCCTACGGGTTCGAGAACAATGTAGACATGACCGAGACATGTCTCCGGTCAATAACCAATAGCGGAACCTGGATGCTCATATTGGCTCCCACATATTCTACGAAGATCTTTATCGGCCAGACCGCATAACAACATACGTTGTTCCCTTTGTCATTGGTATGTTACTTGCCCGAGATTCGATTGTCGGTATCTCAATACCTAGTTCAATCTCGTTACCGGCAAGTCTCTTTACTCGTTCCGTAATACATCATCTCGCAACTAACTCATTAGTTGCAATGCTTGCAAGGCTTAAGTGATGTGCATTACCGAGAGGGCCCAGAGATACCTCTCCGACAATCGGAGTGACAAATCCTAATCTCGAAATACGCCAATGCAACATTTACCTTTGGAGACACCTGTAGAGCTCCTTTATAATCACCCAGTTACGTTGTGACGTTTGGTAGCACACAAAGTGTTCCTCCGACAAACGGGAGTTGCATAATCTCATAGTCATAGGAACATGTATAAGTCATGAAGAAAGCAATAGCAACATACTAAACGATCGGGTGCTAAGCTAATGGAATGGGTCATGTCAATCTCATCATTCTCCTAATAATGTGATCCCGTTGATCAAATGACAACACATGTCTATGGTTAGGAAACATAACCATCTTTGATTAACGAGCTAGTCAAGTAGAGGCATACTAGTGACGTTTAGTTTGTCTATGTATTCACACATGTATTATGTTTCCGGTTAATACAATTCTAGCATGAATAATAAACATTTATCATGAAATAAGTAAATAAATAATAACTTTATTATTGCCTCTAGGGCATATTTCCTCCAGTCTCCCACTTGCACTAGAGTCAATAATCTAGTTCACATCGCCATGTGATTCAACACTAATAGTTCACATCACCATGTGATTAACACCCATAGTTCACATAGTCATGTGACCTATACCCAAAAGGTGTACTAGAGTCAGTAATCTAGTTCACATCGCTTATGTGATTAACACCCAAAGAGTACTAAGGTGTGATTATGTTTTGCTTGTGAGATAATTTTAGCCAACGGGTCTGTCACATACAGATCCGTAAGTATTTTGCGAATTCTATGTCTACAATGCTCTGCACATAGCTACTCTAGCTAATTGCTCCCACTTTCAATATGTATATAGATCGAGACTTAGAGTCATCCAGATCTATGTCAAAACTTGCATCGACGTAATTTTTACGACGAACCTTTTGTCACCTCCATAATCGAGAAATATTTCCTTATTCCACTAAGGATAATTTTGACTGCTGTCTAGTGATCTACTCTTAAATCACTATTGTACTCCCTTGCTTAACACAGTGTAGGGTATACAATAGATCTGGTACACAGCATGGCATACTTTATAGAACCTATGGCTGAGGCATAGGGAATGACTTTCATTCTCTTTCTATCTTCTGCCGTGGTCGGGCTTTGAGTCTTACTCAATTTCACACCTTGTAACATAGGCAAGAACTTCTTCTTTGACTGTTCCATTTTGAACTACTTCAAAATCTTGTCAAGGTATGTACTCATTGAAAAACTTATCAAGCATTTTTATCTATCTCTATAGATCTTGATGCTCAATATGTATGTAGCTTCACCGAGGTCTTTCTTTGAAAAACTCCTTTCAAACACTCCTTTATGCTTTGCAGAATAATTCTACATTATTTTTGATCAACAATATGTCATACACATATACTTATCAGAAATGTTGTAGTGCTCCCACTCACTTTCTTGTAAATACAGGCTTCACCGCAAGTCTGTATAAAACTATATACTTTGATCATCTCATCAAAGCGCATATTCCAACTCCGAGATGCTTGCACCAGTCCACAGATGGATCGCTGGAGCTTGCATATTTTGTTAACACTTTTAGGATTGACAAAACCTTCAGGTTGCATCATATACAACTCTTCTTTAAGAAATCCATTAACGAATGCAGCTTTGTTTATCCATTTGCCAGATTTCATAAAATGCGGCAACTGCTAACATGATTCGGACAGACTTAAGCATAGATACGGGTGAGAAACTCTCATCGTAGTCAACATCTTGAACTTGTCGAAAACCTTTTTGCGACAATTCTAGCTTTGTAGATAGTAACACTACTATCAGCGTCCGTCTTCCTCTTGAAGATCCATTTATTTTCAATTGCTTGCCGATCAACGGGCAAGTCAACCAAAGTCCATACATTGTTTTCATACATGGATCCCATCTCAGATTTCATGGCTTCAAGCCATTTTGCGGAATCTGGGCTCATCATCGCTTCCTCATAGTTCGTAGGCTCGTCATGGTCAAGTAACATGATCTCCAGAACAGGATTACCGTACCACTCTGGTGCGGATCTCACTCTGGTTTACCTACGAGGTTCGATAGTAACTTGATCTGAAGTTACATGATCATCATCATTAGCTTCCTCACTAATCGGTGTAGTAGTCACAGGAACAGATTTCTGTGATGAACTACTTTCCAATAAGGGAGCAGGTACAGTTACCTCATCAAGTTCTATTTTCCTCCCACTCACTTCTTTCGAGAGAAACTCCTTCTCTAGAAAGGATCCATTCTCAGCAACGAATGTCTTGCCTTCGGATCTGTGATAGAAGGTGTACCCAACAGTCTCCTTTGGGTATCCTATGAAGACATATTTCTCCGATTTGGGTTTGAGCTTATGAGGATGAAACTTTTTCACATAAGCATCACAACCCAAAACTTTAAGAAACGACAACTTTGGTTTCTTGCCAAACCATAATTCAGATTGTGTCATCTCAACGGATTTAGATGGTGCCCTTTTTAACGTGAATGCAGCTGTCTCTAATGCATAACCCCAAAACGATAGTGGTAGATCAGTAAGAGACATCATAGATTGCACTATATCCAATAAAGTACGGTTATGACGATCGGACACACCATTATGCTGTGGTGTTCCAGGTGGCATGAGTTTGTGAAACTATTCCACAATGTTTTAATTAAAGACCAAACTCGTAACTCAAATATCTGTCTCCGTGATCAGATCGTAGAAATCTTATTTTCTTGTCACGATGATTTTCCACTTCACCCTGAAATTATTTGAACTTTTCAAATGTTTCAGACTTATGTTTCATCAAGTAGATATACCCATATCTGCTTAAGTCATCTGTGAAGGTGAGAAAATAACGATATCCGCCACGAGCCTCAACATTCATCGGACTGCATACATCAATATGTATTATTTCCAATCAAGTTTGTTGCTCGCTCCATTGTTCCGGAGAACGGAGTCTTAGTCATCTTGCCCATGAGGCATGGTTCGCAAGTACCAAGTGATTCATAATCAAGTGGTTCCAAAAGTCCATCAGTATGGAGTTTCTTCATGCGCTTTACACCGATATGACCTAAACGGCAGTGCCACAAATAAGTTGCACTATCATTATTAACTTTGCATCTTTTGGCTTCAATATTATGAATATGTGTATCACTACGATCGAGATCCAACAAACCATTTTTGTTGGGTGTATGACCATCGAAGGTTTTATTCATGTAAACAGAACAACAATTATTCTCCGACTTTAATGAATAACCGTATTGCAATAAACATGATCAAATCATATTCATGCTCAACGCAAACACCAAATAACACTTATTTAGTTTCAACACTAATCCCGAAAGTATAGGGAGTGTGCGATGATGATCATATCAATCTTGGAACTACTTCCAACACACATCGTCACCTCACCCTTTACTAGTTTCTGTTTATTTTGCAACTCCCGTTTTGAGTTACTACTCTTAGCAACTGAACCAGTATCAAATGCCGAGGGGTTACTATAAACACTAGTAAAGTACACATCAATAACATGTATATCCAATATACCTTTGTTTACCTTGCCATCCTTCTTATCCGCCAAATACTTGGGGTAGTTCCACTTCTAGTGACCAGTCCCTTTGCAGTAGAAGCACTTAGTCTCAGGCTTATGACCAGACTTGGGCTTCTTCACTTGAGCAGCAACTTGCTTGCCGTTCTTCTTGAAGTTCCCCTTTTTCCCTTTGCCCTTTTCTTGAAACTAGTGGTTTCGTCAACCATCAACACTTGATGTTTTTCTTGATTTCTACCTTCGTCGATTTCAGCATCACCAAAAGCTTGGGAATTGTTTCTGTTATCCCTTGCATATTATAGTTCATCACGAAGCTCTACTAACTTGGTGATGGTTACTAGAGAATTCTGGCAATCACTATCTTATCTGGAAGATTAACTCCCACTTGATTCAAGTGATTGTAGTACCCAGACAATCTGAGCATATGCTCACTGCTTGAGCAATTCTCCTCCATCTTTTAGCTATAGAACTTGTTAGAGACTTCATATCTCTCAACTCGGGTATTTGCTTGAAATATTAACTTCAACTCCTGGAACATCTCATATGGTCCATGACGTTCAAAATGTCTTTGAAGTCCCGATTCTAAGCCGTTAAGCATGGTGCACTAAACTATCAAGTAGTCATCATATTGAGCTAGCCAAACGTTCATAACGTCTGCATTTGCTCCTGCAATAGGTCTGTCACCTAGCGGTGCATCAAGGACATAATTCTTCTATGCAGCAATGAGGATAAACCTCAGATCACGAATCCAATCGGCATCATTGCTACTAACATTTTTCAACTTAGTTTTCTCTAGGAACATATAAAAATTAAACGGGGAGCAATATCGCGAGCTATTGATCTACAACATAGATATGCTAATACTACCAGGACTAAGTTCATGATAAATTAAAGTTCAATTAATCATATTACTTAAGAACTCCCACTTAGATAGACATCCCTCTAATCCTCTAAGTGATCACGTGATCCAAATCAACTAAACCATGTCCGATCATCACGTGAGATGGAGTAGTTTCAATGGTGAACATCACTATGTTGATCATATCTACTATATGATTCACGCTCGACCTTTCGGTCTCCGTCTTCTGAGGCCATATCTGTATATGCTTGGCTCGTCAAGTATAACCTGAGTATTCCGCGTGTGCAACTGTTTTGCACCCGTTGTATTTGAACGTAGAGCCTATCACACCCGATCATCACGTGGTGTCTTAACACGAAGAACTTTTGCAACGGTGGATACTCAGGGAGAACACTTCTTGATAATTAGTGAGAGATCATCTTAAAATGCTACCGTCAAACAAAGCAAGATAAGATGCATAAAAGATAAACATCACATGCAATCAATATAAGTGATATGATATGGCCATCATCATCTTGTGTTTGTGATCTCCATCTTGTAAGCACCGTCATGATCACCATCGTCACCGGCGTGACACCTTGATCACCATCATAGCATCGTTGTCGTCTCACCAATCTTATGCTTCCATGACTATCGCTACCGCTTAGTGATAAAGTAAAGCATTACAGTGCAATTGCATTGCATACAATAAAGCGACAACCATATGGCTCCTGCCAGTTGCCGGTAACTTGGTTACAAAACATGATCATCTCATACAATAAAATTTAGCATCATGTCTTGACCATATCACATCACAACATGCCCTGCAAAAACAAGTTAGACGTCCTCTACTTTGTTGTTGCAAGTTTTACGTGGCTGCTACGGGCTTAAGCAAGAACCAATCTTACCTACGCATAAAAACCACAACGATAGTTTGTCAAGTTGGTGTTGTTTTAACCTTTGCAAGGACCGGGCGTAGCCACACTCGGTTTAACTAAAGTTGGAGAAACTGACACCCGCTAGCCACCTTTGTGCAAAGCACGTCGGGAGAAACGGTCTCGCGTAAGTGTACGCGTAATGTCGGTCCGGGCCGCTTCGTCCAACAATACCGCCGAACCAAAGTGTGACATGCTGGTAAGCAGTATGACTTATATCGCCCACAACTCACTTGTGTTCTACTCGTGCATATAACATCAACACATAAAACCTAGGCTCGGATGCCACTATTGGGGAACGTAGTAATTTCAAAAAAAATCCCACGCACACACAAGATCATGGTGATGCATAACAACGAGAGGGGAGAGTGTGATCTACATACCCTTGTAGACCGATAGCGGAAGTGTTATGACAACGCGGTTGATGTAGTCGTACGTCTTCACGGCCCGATCGATCAAGCACCGAAACTACGGCACCTCCGAGTTCTAGCACATGTTCAGCTCGATGACGATCCCCGGACTCCGATCCAGCAAAGTGTCGGGGAAGAGTTCCGTCAGCACGACGGCGTGGTGACGATCTTGATGTTCAACTGTCGCAGGGCTTCGCCTAAGCACCACTACAATATTATCGAGGAGTATGGTGGAAGGGGGCACCGCACACGGCTAAGAAAACGATCACGAGGATCAACTTGTGTGTCTAGGGGTGCCCCTGCCCCCGTATATAAAGGAGCAAGGGGAGGAGGCCGGCCGGCCCTATTGGCGCGCCAAGGAGGAGTCCTCCTCCTAGTAGGAGTAGGACTCCTACTAGGAGGGGGAAAGGAAGTGGGGAGGGAGAAGGAAAGGGGGGCGCCGCCCCCCCTCTCCTAGTCCAATTCGGACCAGGGGGGAGGAGGCGCGCGGCCCACCCTGGCTTCCCTTCTCTCTCTCCACTAAGGCCCATATGGCCCATTACTTCTCCGGGGGGGGGGGGGTTCCGGTAACCCTCCGGCACTCCGGTTTTCTCTGAAATCACCCGGAACACTTCCGATGTCCGAATATAGCCGTCCAATATATCAATCTTTATGTCTCGACCATTTCGAGACTCCTCATTATGTCCGTGATCACATCCGGGACTCCGAACTAACTTCGGTACATCAAAAACTCATAAACTCATATAACTGTCATCGAAACCTTAAGCGTGCGGACCCTACGGGTTCGAGAACAATGTAGACATGACCGAGACATGTCTCTGGTCAATAACCAATAGCGGAACCTGGATGCTCATATTGGCTCCCACATATTCTACGAAGATCTTTATCGGTCAGACCGCATAACAACATACGTTGTTCCCTTTGTCATCGGTATGTTACTTGCCCGAGATTCGATCGTCGGTATCTTAATACCTAGTTCAATCTCGTTACCGGCAAGTCTCTTTACTCGTTCCTTAATACATCATCTCGCAACTAACTCATTAGTTGCAATGCTTGCAAGGCTTAAGCGATGTGCATTACCAAGAGGGCCCAGAGATACCTCTCCGACAACCGGAGTGACAAATCCTAATCTTGAAATACGCCAACCCAACATTTACCTTTGGAGACACCTGTAGAGCTCCTTTATAATCACCCAGTTACGTTGTGACGTTTGGTAGCACACAAAGTGTTCCTCCGGCAAACGGAAGTTGCATAATCTCATAGTCATAGGAACATGTATAAGTCATGAAGAAAGCAATAGCAACATACTAAACGATCGGGTGCTAAGCTAATGGAATGGGTCATGCCAATCTCATCATTCTCCTAATAATGTGATCCCGTTGATCAAATGACAACACATGTCTATGGTTAGGAAACATAACCATCTTTGATTAACGAGCTAGTCAAGTAGAGGCATACTAGTGATGTTTAGTTTGTCTATGTATTCACACATGTATTATGTTTCCGGTTAATACAATTCTAGCATGAATAATAAACATTTATCATGAAATAAGTAAATAAATAATAACTTTATTATTGCCTCTAGGGCATATTTCCTTCAATACGTAGAGCCTGTTTGATTCACATGATTTTAGAATGCAGAAATACAAAAAATGCATAAACCTTGTAGGATTTCGGTTTGTTTGGTTACATCACAAAAATAGAGGTTAATTGTCAATCTTAAGAAAGACGCATTCAAAACCATGTCTATGAGGTTTGAATTGACGCTAAATTTTATACAAAATATAATGCAAAGAAACCATTTGAAAAAATCCTATGATTTTTAATCCTACGAATTAAACAACCAATAGAGAGAAAAGAACAAAGGATTTTAATACTCCGAAATTCTTGCAAAATATCCACTAAATCAAAGGAGCCTAAAGAGAAGGATGAAAACACCAAAACAAATTGAAGTGATATGACATGATAGATGTGAATTGAAATTTGAATGAATTATTTATCAAATGCATGCTCCAGTTAATTCATCCAAAAGTCCAAACTATTGAAGAGGTTGTACATTATACCAAGGGCGGGGCTACACTTATTCAAGGGTATAAAATGCATACCCAATAATTTTGGCAAAAGGAAATTAGTATATATGTCCATACATACATGTATATGCATGATAGCAGTCTTTTCATGTGTAGAACTCAGGAACAAACAAAATTCATAGCCATCCCTTGCCCTCCCACTTCAATCCTTACCTGTCTGGGCTAAGTATTAGCTTGGCTAGCTATTGACGCTCAAAAGTGGCACAATCATAGAGAGTAGCTTTAAGTTATATCAAGACTAATTCAAACTTATGATTGGCGGTCACCTCCGGATGGCTCTCTTTAAGAAGACCGGGATGGATATGAACATGGTCTTAAACGGAGCACTTATGCAATAGTTATGACAAGTTCAGAGATGCTCATGTTGACACTAGATAAAAGAATGGCATGAAACTCAATTAAGATGGTCTATGATGGAAAATGTTTCAACATGATAGTTGTTTGTCTTGTCGAAATGTTCAATTTTGATATAAAAACTGTTCCAATCTGAGTTTGTATGCAAAAGTTAAAGCCATCAGAATGCAGCCCTGCCATGAGGCAAAATATGGCGCACCCCACCAGACACGTGTCTGATGGGCAGCACCACCAATTGGCTGTTTTGCATGAGAGATTCGGCCCTCAAGATGTATTCGAATCAAAAATCGTTGAACAGGAAAGTTGTTCGTCTCGTCGAAATGGTCCTTTTGGGCTCATCTTCATCCGATGTCGTTTGTGGCCTGTGGGACCTAAAAACCGAACTAATGCTCAAGACTTACCTAAATCTGAGTTTGATTAATTTTGGAAAGATTTGGACGTGATTTGGACATGATTTGGAGTCATTTTCTTGTATGTGAAGTCCATCCGCCTCTTATATACCTAAGGGGCGACGACCGATTGAACAACACACAATCGATCAATTCATCTACCACTTTTTATCTTTACTTTTATCTCTACCCCTTCTTCTTCTTCTTCCTCATTCTTCGTTCCTTCTTCTTGTTATAGGGCGGCGAACCTCAAGGACCTAGGGGCGATCAGATCGACGTAGGGCATCCCATAGCCGCCGCGCGCCCTAACGTGGTCCCTCCCGGGCGTGTGGGGTTACGGGTCCTCAAAAGCATCCACCGGACTGCTTGCGTACTGCGCTTCCGGCCGGGTCTCCTTCGACGTGAGCTGTGGTGCATCGCCCCCGGCGTCTAGGGTACAAGGTGACGTGTTCGTGTGTGAACACACGTTTTGGCGACTCCGCTGAGGACGAAGCTTTGAACGGTCTCCGGTCTATTCTTGCTATGAAGCAATCGTCATCAACAAGTTGTGATCTACAAAGGAAATATAAATACCCAATTTCCCTTTGTAGATGCAAATAATTCATATGTTGTTGCTGGATCGCTTAATGAGCTTAATGTATCGGCTAGCCATAGTTCCATCAGTCATGCATCTAATTATGTGCAATAGCCGATGCAAAATATTCTTCATGCTTCAAATTCTTATGATTTTAGCAACATACAACATATGTATCCTAACTCTCATGCATCGGCAACCCCACAAATTGATATGCCAATGAACAACATGATGGGTTCAGGTAATCAATTCTAAATGCCTAATCTAAAGATTTCCAATAGCATACAAGGAAGTGTTTCGCCCTTTTATTCATCGGTAGCTAATTTCCAATATGTGAATCCAAACATGCCGATGGATGGGATAATTGGCCATCCTACTACTATCTATTCGGCCAGTTACTCTCAACTGTCATATGCTACATATTATGTTAGTAACTTTTCGGCACCCCATACAACTGTAGTTGCTCATAATTCGGCTTCACACCTTCATGGTCATAGCCGAATAAGTGAAAAAATTGTAGGAGTGCACATGCCATCATCTAATATTGTAGCATATAATGCATGCTCTACGCAATCGGAGAATTTCAGCAACACTCACGAATCATTGCTGAAAGAGTCTGAAAGTATTGTGGAGCGATCCCTTCCAGAAGCAGTTGTGGCTGCGTTAAAAAAGAGCTTGGCACAAAACAAGAGGACTATTGCTCTTTGCCTTGAACAATATGAAAAGGGGTTGTTTCCTGATTATGCCGCAATAAAGGCTAGAGTTTTACAAGAAGATGAAACTTCATTAATTGATAAAATTGGCGAGAGAGCATATGGTTATACAGCAGTGCATACACCTCCACCTAGTACCGCAACATATTATACACCCCCTACATAGTTGCAAAATTTCGGCAACACTAACAGTTCATTGCTAAAAAATCCTAAAAACATTCGGGGGCAAGCTGGTCTAGAGTGGGCTGAAATTGAGAGAGAAGTTAAAGCTTTGCGTGATAGGGTGCAAGTACTTCGGCAAGAGAGAATTGATAGGGAATTGGCTCAAAGAAAAGAAGCCTTGCCAATTGATATAACCGGTGAAAAGAATGATGATTCGGAAACTAAAAGTGCTTCGGTTGAAAAAGCTGAATCAAGTAGTATATATATTTCAAATCCATCAAATCCAAAGAAGCAAGCATCACTCAGAAAGGGCATGTCAAGCATAGGAAAACAACGATGCTTGATTTTTCTGAAGTTAATGGAACCTACTTCCTGCCCTTTGAGTTCCGTGCCGTTGAAATTGACAAGCCTAAGGGACAAGAGCAAGTAGCCGAACAAAGTTTGGCTGACAAGGATCTTCAAAGTAATGATGCACGGAATCAGGAAAAAGATAATGATAAGGCATTGGGGAGTCATCCAAAGAGGGAGCAAGATATTGTTCAAGTCACACCACCATCGTGCTCTCCCAACATATTTGAAGAGGCATGCCTAGCAAGTAATTTACCTATTTCCAGATTTGGTCGCAACTTCATAGTTGATGCATCTACTAGAAAAATTCTCATAAGTAATTTTGAAAGACCAATGAGGAGGGGTAATTTACTTGTTAGTAATAAAAAATGTCTAGAGAATATCGGTCAACCTATTGTGCCATTTATAAAGACCGATAGTGAATTATTGTTGCAGCCAAGGCTTTCGCCATTGCTTTATCTAAAGTTCATATCAAATTGGGTAGCTTTGCTTATTTCTTACTTGGCTTACACTTGGTACGAATTGAGACATGAATGTTCTAACTATATTTGTTTCAGAAATATAAAGCCAAGGTCAGAATCTTTTGAGAAAACCGATGCCAGTATAATATCTTATCCAATGACATCGGAAAAAGAATGCAAAATAAAATCCATAGCCGAATGGGGATATGTCAAATCTGAACCATTTGTTTGCTCAATTCCAAAGTCGTTCTCACAACAAGATTGACTAGAGAATGAAAACTATACCTTCAATTCAAACATGTGTGATCAAATCTTTCATTTGTTGTTGAAGCATAATTATATTAGAATTCTTGATCACCATGTCGAGCCATCTATCCAAGGATGAATGTATTGTAAGTTGCATGATTCGTTCAAGCATAGTTTTGAGGATTGCAATATGTTCCATCACATAGTTAAATCATTCATTAAAAAGGACAATAGAAATTTGTTGAAACACCAAGAGATGGCCAGTCTATTCCGATTGGTCCTGATGGCAAAACCTTTTTGCATCGGCTGCTTCGATCCGATCCAGTTACAGAGAAGGTAAAAACTGCAGGTCACAGATCAAGCTTTCAATTAAAGAAGTTGTTGAAGAGCATAATGAACATAATCTTGAGGGCGAGAATTCCACCGAAGCTACAATGAAGACGCCAAGGGCTGGGGGCAGCAAGCAAATCCAATGATCAAGGTAAGCAAACCAAAAGAAAACAAAGGCCGAAATAAGTGCAAGTATAAGAGAACAAAAAAAATTACCTTCGCTGAATTATTGGATAAATATCAAAAGAAGAGTGAAGAGAAGAATGCTTATCGGTCAAATCATGCAAAGAAACCAAGATCACCCCCAAGGCGCAAATATGAGGATCGGTATTGGCAAAGTGAGAATTTTCATGCAACATATTCATATCCTTATTTTGGGCTACCAATGCCAATGTCGTGGATGCCTCCCTATGCTCATGTAGATCCATATCCATCATGGGACAGGTATGATACAAGGGTTGTAGCGACCCGACCTCAAACGGTCAAGCCTCCGTGTATCTGTGCCATCCCTGGATCGGTATGCTGGCACACACAGTACATCAATGTATATATCAAAGTGCAATCACATGTATAAATAACGTAAAACTGATATATACCTCATAAATCTCAGCAGAAACAATCGAATGGGTGTGGAGTCCCATCAACACCAACGGCAAGTTGAGTGTAGACCATAACCCTACAACGTAACTCTTACTCGTCGTAGAAAATTCCTACAACAAATGACGTTGCAGCCTTGTAGGTCAGTACATTGAATGTACTAGCAAGTCACATCATAAGAATAACGAACCTATTTGTACATGCAATTTGGCTGGTTGAAAGCTCTAAGTTTAGTTTTTTTTCATAAAGCTAGTTTTCCCTAGAATAAAAGATATTATTCTACCACTACAGTATAGCATAGGATGAGTTGGCAAACCCAACTCAATCCATTCCCAAAGTTTCATTTAAAACCCAACTATTTAAATTAAGAGTGATGAGATCTCCCGGCATTACCATGACTAGATGCTCAAGTTGTTCGTAACCGGCGACACGGCTAATCGATTAGGTTTTGACACTTTGCAGAGGTTTGCGCACTTTTCCCCACAAGACTCGATCGCCTCCATTGAAGTTCTCGCACTGCCTGGCGTTTGAGAACAGGATGACCGAGACATAGTCTTTCGAAAGTATTCCCCCTTAACCCACGGATAGGCCGGTACACCTACTCATTCTACATCTGCTAGCCAATCCCGAAAGAGGTCACACTATCTACTCAACTAAGCCAGAGCCCATATTGGCTTGTGGCTGCACATGGAAGCTTCTAGACATGAGAATACGATTGATCTCTTTGAGCCTGGGCAGCCGACCACTAGTGGTGCACCACCATGGATTAACCATGCATGCTCCCACTGTACTTCGCCACCATTCAAACCAAATACCGCCCAGGTAGTTCATTTACAAGTCTTGGTCCTGATTACTACTTTGTCACTCATGTCTCACCATGAACACTTCCCAATCCGCGTCTACATTTGCGAGGCAGAAATAAACTTACACGGTGGTGACAAGGTTGTATAGATCAGACCTACCTCAAATGAACTACTAGGTAACAGCATAGCCATCTGGCAACAATAAATCCTACCATGCTATCCTACCACAAAAGGACTAAGTGCATAATATAAAACATAGGTAATTGGAAGAATGGTCAAATGTGAACTTGCCTGATAATAGTTGATGAAGATTATATCGCTCTCAGAAATTTACTTAATAGAACTATTCGTCACTCTCCGATGAAAATCTATAGAGTCAAACATTGCACTCACATAAGCAATCATTTCAGAGAACCAAATAACATGCGGCATGAAAAGACTCGGAAAAAACCAAATGAAAATCCAACACACTCAACCATCACAAAAGTATTCTAAGTGCAAAACAACATATGGCATGAGGTTCAAAAATGTGACGTGAACTATAGTGCATACTAGTAAAATAATATTAATGGACAGACTCTAGTGTGTGAAAATTAGTGTGACAATGGTCCAGGTGATAGGGTTTGGCTACGGTGACAAAACGCAAAAAGAATCGACTTAATCAGAGCTACGGTTTAGGAGATATGGCCGATTGAAGTTTGAATTCAAATCTGAATAAAGTTCAAATCTGAATCTGACAAAGGTTTTCAAAAATGACACCACTGAATAGATCTATTCAATATGAAGAATTAACCGCTGGTTTCATCGGGTTTGGAGCTACGATTAAAAAGTTGTGGCCAATCTAAGTTTAGGGGCTAAACTAAAATTCACAGGGACCTAGCAGTGAAACATGAAACAAAAATAAACTATGAATAGGCCCTCGGCCACGTGGCGGCTCGTGGCTGGCCGAGCAGCGTTCGCGGCTTAGGCTAAACGGCGAACAACCACTAAATAAGCCAAACGGTTGGCCGCGGCTAAACAAAAGAAAAACCAATGATGGTTTATTTAAAATCGCTCGGTTTAAATGAACCACGGTTAACCGATCTAATACTAAATAAAAACTAAACGAACAAACAGGAGGGTTCTCCTACGGTGGCGATGACGACGAACAGGGACGGCGGTGCTGGCTCAAGCGACGGACGGGGCGGCGCCTGCGGTGCTCTTCGGCAGCGGGGAAGAAGACGAATGGGACGAGCACGACAAGGGGGTCACGGTGGTGGTGGCGCGGGGCATCGGCGGCGTTCGAGCGGGCGGAGGAAGGGTGGCAGTGCTCCGCGGGCTCCGGCCTGGTCGGGTGTCGTCGAGGTGTCGTCTTCGGCAGGCCTAGAGGGCAAACAGAAAGTCAAAATGATGCGCAAGAGGGAGTGGAGTAGATTGACAAGGGAAGTAGAGGTTCAGGCGTTCCACCGGCAAAAAAAAACAACGGCTGAGAGCTTCGGCTCCGGCGAGATCCAAAGCGGCAGGGCGTCGGCTATGAATGGTGAGAGGACGAGCGGGTTGGCAGAATGGAGAGAGGGGGTTCCGTGGTTTATATAGGCGTGGAGAGGG
>NC_041380.1:271020806-271055507 GCF_002162155.2 Triticum dicoccoides
GGGCCCTCCTGGCAGCGGGGCGGCTGCGAGCGAGAGAAGAGGCGGGCGGGCGAAGCGAGGGCGCTCGGGCTGGCTTGGCCAATTGCCAGCTGAGACGCGGGGGTGCGTCTGACTTGGCGCGGCTGGCTGGCTAGGCCGGGGGTTTCGATCCAGGCAGGTGCGTGTGCGTTTTTTACAGAAAACTTTCCAAGGCCAAAACAAATCCAAACAAAATCCCAAAAATACCATGATAATTTCTAAAATTATCTCTGAATATCTACAACACAGTAAACATTTAATCAAGCATAGAAGAATTTGAAAATATTTTCCTAATGCATTTAGTGCACTTTTTGCAAATCAAATAAATACCAAATAAACTATAGAAACTCCAACTAATATTCCAAATGAAATTTCCTACTCTTTTATATTTGAGAAAGTCATTTTATCCCCTCTCTTTATTTTATAGAAAGGGTCGTGAAACTCCAAATGGAAAACTTTTTTTTTCAAAAGTGGTCCTCATCACTCCCCACTCTATTTCATATATTTTGAAGAAATCCTATTATCTTCTCTCATGAAAATCCTTGAGTGGCACAAAATTTCTGACTTGAAATATTCTCAAATGGAATTCAAATCTTCTCAACCCCCTTTTCATTTCTTCAAATGGAAGAAGTCATATTATCTTCACTCTAGGGTCTTGTGATGCGATGACTTTGAATTCATGGAGATCAAGAAAAATGCAAGATGAAAGTTTTGGGAAAGTCCTTTTATTCCCTCTCATTCAACTTTCAAAAAAAATTCTATTTCCACTCAATTTCACACCATCAATCACACAACAAACAAACAATCACAATTATTTATTTAATATAACATTCCAAAATTTAGAATTTTGGGATGTTACAAGGGCACATTCTCCATCTTATTTTATACCATCTCACCAATATTATGCAGCTCCGAGAAGATCAACATTTGAGCAATCACATGTTAAAGACCCGTTTCAATCATAAGGAATCAGTCCGGAGCTCAAGGAAGAAGAAAGAGGTGGTCAAGCAAGGTTACCGTGTTAAAAGAGATGGTCATAAGAGTGCTACTTCAGATTTGGTCTCAAATGAAAAAGACCCAATTCAAGTGTTGACATTGGTTACTAAAGGCAATGAGATGAAACAATCAATTATTAAGAGTCAAAGTGCCAAATCTGAAGAAAATAAGTTGAGAGTGCACAAGGACAAAAAGGAATTGCCATTGGTCAAAACAGAATCACAACCGAGATGCTCAATCGGCTTATCGTATTGGCAAAAGAAGGAATTACAAAATCTTAGTGCACAAGAGCTGAGAAGGAAGAACGTGGCATGGGTTCCCAAGAGGATCAATCAAAACAAAAATGATGTGCATGCTTCTATTGCAACAAGTACAATAAAAGTGAAGAAAGAGGAGGATGGAAGCAACAAACAATTAAGCTGAAGGTGTGCATCAAAACATCAAAATCTTTGGTTAGCACATCATCCATTTTCTTCAACCATGCCATTGATGCCTTTGCCATGGAATTCATCCCTAGGTATGATCAATTACCCTCCATGGATTTATTTTGATCCATGGATGCCACATAATTTTATATATCATGAGAGGGTATTACCATATCACTATACATTTGGTTGGTTACATTTTTGTTGCTAATACAAAGGGGCCGAAATATTTTATTGCTATTTCATGTGTTTATTCTGGATATACATAGTGGGTGAATTCTACATGGACCTCATGGTAATGGCTGATATTTATCTATCGCCCTAAGAATATGTCAAAGCATGACCGGTGTAGTATCCTAACATCGTCCTTAGTTCAATTGGAGACCGAAACAAGGTACATGTTCATTGATATTACCTTTGTCTTTCTAGTACTATGGAGAATATTTTTTTGGTTAAATTCATAAAAATGGCCAAGGTGTTGGTGTTGTTTATATATCTCCTTATGGTGCTATTTTGTGAAGCCTCATGTCGCTTAAAATATTTTTTGCAGAATAATCAAAGCTGAATATGCAATGTTATTCGGTTTGGAGCTTTTTGTTGCCATAGGTGCTATACACATTGAGGCTTTTGGTGATTTGTTATGATAAGTGCAACAAATATCCAAGGGTTATTAATGTTTTGACAAATCACTTATAATTTATTTTGAGGTATGTCTAGATGTAAAATTTACCTTGGGTTGCTTTAATACTGCTCATATATCTGGACATGACAATTGAAGAGCAAATGAGTTGGCACAGCAAGCATCCGGCTACTATGTTGGTCATGTTGTATTGCATATATCTATCAATAGCCGATGCTTATTCTTGCCAACGTAGGTAAGGCCGAATTGGAGCCAATGCTTCGGCCACTAATGAAATTTTTATTCAGCCGGAAGTAAGGACTGGAGAAATTTTATTGTTGATTATCTATAAAATCCTAGCAAAAGGGTGAACAGTATGGTTTGGAGGACGATCTTGAGATACATATCTATGGAACTTTATCATCAGATTGTTAATGAAGTTGAGAATGTTTCACCCAAGTTTGCATTAAGGATTCAAACAAATAATGGCTGATATATAAATATCGCCCTAAGCAAAGACATGGCCGATACATAATTATTGCCCTAAGAATATAAATGGCCAATGGAGTATTGACATTGTCCTTAGAACCAGCATGGAAGAAGTTATTTTTCGGCACACTAGCTTTGCCGAAAAAATGGGGCATGTGTTGATGCTCAAAAGTGGCACAATCATAGAGAGTAACTTTAAGTTAAATCAAGACTAATTCAAACTTATGATTGGAGGTCACCTCCGGATGGCTCTCTTTAAGAAGATCAAGATGGATATGAACATGGTCTAAACCGGAGCTCTTATGCAATAGTTATGACAAGTTCAGAGGTGCTCATGTTGACACCAGATAAAATAATGGCATGAAACTCAGTTAAGATGGTCTCTGATGGAAAACATTTCAATGCGAAAGTTGTTCGTCTCGTCGAAATGGTCGATTTTGATATAAAAGTTGTCCAAATCCGAATTTGTATGCAAAAGTTAGAGCCATCAGAATGCAGCCCTGCCAGGAGGCAAAATATGGCACGCCCCACCAGACACGTGTGTGATGGGTAGCGCCACCAATCGGCTGTTTTGCATGAGAGATTCGGCCCTCAAGATTTATTTAAATCAAAAAACATTCAACAGGAAAGTTGTTCGCCTCGTCGAAACGGTCAAGATTGCTTTTGATCTCATCTTCATCCGATGTCATTTGTGGCTTGTGGGACCTAAAAACCGAACTGATGTTCCAGACTTACCTAAATCCGAGTTCGGTTAATTTTGGAAATATTCGGATGTGATTTGAACATGATTTGGAGTCATTTTCTAGTATGGCAACTCCATCCGCCTCTTATATACCTAAGGGGTGACGACCGATTGAACAACACACAATCGATCAATTCATCTACCACTTTTTATCTTTACTTTTATCTCTTTCCCTCGTTCTTCTTCTTCCTCGTTCTTCGTTCGTTCTTCTTGTTGTAGGGCGGTGAACCTCGAGGCCCTAGGGGCGATCAAGTCGACCTAGGGCAGCCCATAGCCACCGCGCGCCCTGACGGGGTCCCTCCCGGCAGTGTGAGGTTTCCGGTCCTCAAAAGCATCCGCCCGATTGCTTGCATACCGCGCTTCCGGCCGGGTCTCCTTCGACATGAGCTGCGGTGCATCGCCCCCGGCGTCGAGGGTACACGGTGTCGTGTTTGTGTGCGAACACCTACTATCAAATCAATAGACTTTTAAACTTGCAACAGACCTTGAACTGCCTATATACCAACCCTGCCTCTTGTCCTCCTGCTATATCCCAATATCGCGCCTTGTCCTCAACAAGCATGGCACATGCAACACACTCCACGGCAACAACGCAATAACGTACTTATGTGAGCTTTTCATCTGGATTTCTTATTTTTTTAAACATAGGATGATCTTTAATGTATTGATTGATTTTCTTTATGAATAATTTTATTAGCTAATTCATTGTGGTCTGTTGCATTCAATCAAATCTAAGCACTAATTTGCATTTGTTCAGTTAAGACTTGAGAGAGGAGCTAAATTGACTTGGCAGTTGGCAGTGATATTGGAATTGTAGACTATAGTGTTAAATTATATTTTTCTCCTTATTTTCAAAATTCCACTAAACTATTCGAGGTTGCTTCTAGAAAGAAAAATTGTAGTTCATCATGGTCATCTGAACTTTCATATCATATATTATTATATGATACAAAAAATTTACAGCTTCGCATACCGATGGAAAAAAATCCTAGCTTCGCCACTGCATTATACTCCAACACTTCTCCTCATGTTTATGCTCCTCCCGCGGCAGAAAAAAACATACAAAAATGCTCCTTTGGAGCTATGGCATGGACACTGGAAGCGGGGATATAACACCTGGATAATCAAGCTATAGTAAACCCCGATTAATGATGCCATGTCATCATAATTAAAATTTTGCTAAGCCTCACTTATTTCAAACTTAGTTCAAATACAAATTCAAATAACAAGTCAAATTATAGTTTCATAAAATAGTGAATTAAAAATGTTTAAAAGGTTAAAAATATCCACTAACTAATTAACAAACAACATCGAACATCTAATAAAATATATAATTACCCTATAACGACCAAAACAGTAGAAGAACAGCCCAAAATTTAAATCATTTCTGTTTAAACAAAATTCAAATGGATTCAAATAATCCACAAGCTTTTGAGGCAGTGTCTAAATTTGCAATATAAATATTGGACCAAGTTTTATATTTAGAAAACTATTCTGCTTTTAAAATAAGTGCAAACAGAACAACTTAAAAGAAAACAGAAGTTAATAAAAAAGAAATGAAAAGGCCCCGGAGCACTGGGCCTAGTGCATAGTACGGCCCGACCTAGCACCACAGGCCGTCCCCTTCCTGCCGCTCCCACGGGCTCGCTGGCCGCCGGGCACCCGTCCATGTCATGGATCCGCCGTGTGGCGGCCATCCGCCCCCTCCCCCCCGCGACTACAAGGTCGTCCCCAACCCCCTTGGCTAACCCTAGTCCCACTCGATGCCTCCATTCCCCCCACCTCGCATTGCTCTCTTTTCCCCACCATCCCGAGCGTCTTCGTCATCGTTCGTCGGACTCCACCGCGGCGACCATCGACCCGCACCCAACGGCCGTGTCCAGAAGCTCCGCCAGTGTCTGCTTCGTCTACCTGGACCATTATGTAACACCCACAATGCGGCTATATCTCCCATATGTCGGGGCACGACTTAGAGCCATAGCCGCATGGTAGGCTTGTCACAAGAGGGGTAATCTTCACACATCCCATGTACTGAATAAGAAAGGGATAAAGAGTTGGCTTGCAATTGCCACTTCACACAATACATAAATAGTTCATACATCATCCAGAATACAAGCAAAGGTCCGACTACGGAACCAAAATAAAAGAA
Organism: Triticum dicoccoides; assembly: GCF_002162155.2. NCBI lineage: Eukaryota > Viridiplantae > Streptophyta > Magnoliopsida > Poales > Poaceae > Triticum > Triticum dicoccoides. The sequence goes on from NC_041380.1 coordinate 271,026,245, forward strand.
GACAACCCCAAATGCTAGATCCCCGATCGTCCCAACTGGGCTCCACTACTGATCATCAGGAAAAGAAACATAATAACGGTCCGAATCCTCGTCGAACTCCCACTTGAGTTCGGTAGCATCGCCTGCACTGGTATCCTCGGCACCTGCAACTGTTTGGAAGTATCCGTGAGTCATCAGGACTCAGCAATCTCACACCCGCGAGATCAAGACTATTTAAGCTTATGGGTAGGAGAAGGTAGTGAGGTGGAGCTGCAACAAGCACTAGCATATATGGTGTCTAACGTACGCAAAAGAGAGCGAGAAGAGAAGCAACGCAACGGTCGAGAAGCTAGAAGTGATCAAGAAGTGATCCTGAAACTACTTACGTTCAAGCATAACACAAGACCGTGTTCACTTCCCGGACTCCGCCGAAAAGAGACCATCACGTCTACACACGTGGTTGATTCATTTTAGTTAAGTTAAGTGTCAAGTTCTCTACAACCGGATATTAACAAATTCCCATATGCCACATAACCGTGGGCACGGCTCTCGAAAGTTTATACCCTGTAGGGGTGTCCCAACTTAGCCCATCACAAGCTCTCACGGTCAACGAAGGGTATTCCTTTTCCCGGGAAGACCCGACCAGTCTCGGAATCCCGGTTACAAGACATCTCGACAATGGTAAAACAAGACCAGCAAAGCCGCCCGATGTGCCAACAAATCCCGATAGGAGTCGCACGTATCTCGTTCTCAGGGCACACCGGATAGGTCAAGCTACGAGTAAAACCAACCCTCAAGTTGCCCCGAGGTGGCCCCGCAGGCTGCCCGTTTCGGACCAACACTCAGAGGAGCACTGGCCCGGGGGGTTTAAAATAAAGATGACCCTTGAGTTTGCAGAACCCAAGGGAAAGGTATATGGTGGTAGGTAGGCAAATGGTAAAACCAAGGTTGGGCCTTGCTGGAGGAGTTTTATTCAAAGCGAACTGTCAAGGGGTTCCCATAACACCCAACCGCGTAAGGAACACAAAAATCAAGGAACATAACACCGGTATGACGGAAACTAGGGCGGCAAGAGTGGAACAAAACACCAGGCATAAGGCCGAGCCTTCCATACTTTACCAAGTATATAGATGCATTAAAATAAATAAGATATAATAATGATATCCCAACAATATCCATGTTCCAACATGGAACAAGCTTCATCTTCACCTGCAACTAGAACGCTACAAGAGGGGCTGAGCAAAAGCGGTAACATAGCCAAACAATGGTTTGCTAGGAAAGGTGGGTTACGCTTGACATGGCAATATGGGAGGCATGATATATCAAGTGGTAGGTAGCGCGTTATAGCGATAGAATGAACAACTAGCAAGCAAAGAATATGGAAATGATGTACACGAGAATATGGAATATGGGCTGAAAAACTTAGCATGCAACAAGAAACTAAGCTACTGCACTCCAACATAACAACAAAGCATATGGAAATGATGTACACGAGATGCTTGACAAAACATGAATAATGAGCTACGGCCAAAACACACTAGAACAGGTTCAAACAAGAATGGTAAAAGTGCAAAAGATATCAGCATCACAGACTTAGAGAGAAAAACTAACATGGCAAAATAACATCAGGAAGCAATGTTTAGAGCAAGAAAACAACATGCTACAGGAACATATCATAGCAAACTAAGGCATGGCACGATTATACTAAATGCATAGAACAAAAGTCCCTTACTGAACATGAGCCAAAAAGGCACATAAGATATGATGGCACCCATGTAAACATAGCAAGTTTTATTAACAGTTTCAGACTTTGCGAGCTCATGCCACTCACCACAAAGCATTGCATGACAATACAAGCATACCAACAGCAATATGACATGTTCATGAAGCTAACTATATCAAGGGAAAGTTCATAGCATGCATGGATCACTAGCAACAACCATGGCAAAATTGATTAACATGTTAACATTCTGCCAGGAACATTTTATAGCAACAGTAGAGCAAGAACAAGACATGCTAGACAACTACATAATTTCCAACAGGGGCATGGATGGATAGAGCATAACCACATGTTCAAAACATCCTTATTGAAGTATCTCAAAACAAGCATGGATATCACTGTAGCATCAAGTTTACATGGCATCAAAATAACAGCAGGAAAAGACTTGGCAAAAACCTAAGTCCCTGGAAACAACAACATTGCAGAGGCTACTTTGCATGCTTGTGCTAGTCACCAAACAGATCACAAAAAATACAAGACAAGCACCTCTGTAAAGATGGCATGATGTAGTTCAAAAAACATGTAGACCTCATGCTCATATGGTGCACACATCAAATGCAACTAAAATGACAAATCACCATGATCTGATAAGTACCAGCTCCTAACATTTTATAGCACTCTTGCATCAATGAAAATGGCATCACAAACAATAATAACATGCATGGAAATGCTTTTATCATGAAGATCTCAACGAGATGAACAAATCGATATATCATATGCAAGATTTTGAGCACCGAGCACCGAGATACGACATGACAAAGGGGGCATAAAAACATTAGGGAATCGGGAGTGGAATTCTCACCCTCCCAGATCTAGGGTTTGACCCGGCACACGGATCGAGGTTCATCGGGGAGGCGGATGGAGTGGTGAGGGACAGCGCCGTCGACGGGGAGGGACTCGCCGGAGCTGTGGATCTGGCCGAAGGCGTGGCCGGGGAGGTGCGTGCTCGCCGGCGGAGGGCGGCGGCCTTCAGCAGCGCGGTTAGCAGCGGTGGTGCGGCGTGCGGGGTCGGAGGCGAGTGCGGGCGGTGGTGGCGGTGGCTGGCAACGGCGAACGCGCGGCACGGTGGCGGAGCCGGGCGGCAGGGAGGCGACCGGGCGGAGGCGCGCGGCGGCTAGGGCCTCGCGGGCCAGGCGTGGGCGTCGTGGGCCGGCGGGAGGCACGGGGCGGCGGGCGCCCACATGGCGGCGGCGGGTTGGATCCAGGCGGCGGCGAGCTGACGTGGCGACGCATGATTGGTTGCGGTGCCGTGGCTGGCGGACGTGTCCGGCGCGGATGGACGTGTCCGGCGGCGCGGGGAGGAGTTTGACTAGGGTTTCACCCGAAAATGGAGGGGAAGGGGCTTTTATATAGGTAGAGGGAGTTTGGAGTGTCCAAATGAGGTGTAGTTTTCGCCCACACGATCGTGATCCGATGACGGAGGACATGGAAGTGGTTTAGATGGTTTATTGGGCTGTTTTGGAGGGGTGTTGGGCTGCAACACAAAAGGGGCCTTCGCGGTTACCCGGTTAACCGTTGGAGCATCAAACGGACTCCAAATGGAACGAAATTTGACAGGCGGTCTACCAGTGGTGTACCAAGGCCACTTGACAATATCGGCCCATTCCGAGAACGTTTAACACCCGCTCACGAAAAGAGACAAGAGGGGTGCGCTAGTGCATGTGGGAGTGTCGGATTGCGAAACGGACAACGGGGAAAATGCTCGGATGCATGGCACGAACACAAATGCAAATGTGATGCACATGATGGCATGATATGAAAAACATGACATGAACAAAAAGCAAAACGAAAGACAAAACCCAACCACGAAGGGAAATCTCATAACTTAAAGCCGAAAATGGCAAGAGTCGGAGTTACAAATATGGCAAGTTACATCCGGGGTGTTACACACTACCTCAATGCCGGAGCCACCCTAGCGCTGGATCGCGTCGCCGTCCACCTCGGATCATCGCGCCACCGTCGATTCCGTCGCAATGCGCTCCTAAACTGCTCAACGAGCCTTCCTTGTGCTCCCCCGGTGAACGCTGCTTCTTTCCCCTATTCTTTCTCCACGGGTCTGTGCCTGTAGCTATAGTAGCCGCCTCCGCCGCCGTGCTCGTTGCCATCCATGATGTCACTGATGAGCTCGTCCGAGCAAGTAGCCATGCTCAGCGCATGCATACAAGCTCAACGCCACCTCTAGCTCGCCATGCCATGCCCCGCATCACCGTTTGCTCTCACGCCCGACTCCGGCCGTCCGGCGATGTGCTCGCCGCCGTCACTTCCGGCCACCTCCGTCTGCGCACCGCCATCACTAGATGCGACTCACCGCACTCGTTCGAACGCCACCTCCCGCGCTCGAAATGAGCCACCATAGCCGGAACCAGACCACCTCCCGACGCGCGTCGCCGCAAAACGTGGTCGCCGAAGTTACTCCGGCAACAGCGTTGACCTGGCGCCACGTGGCCGCCTACTGGGTCACTGTCCTGTGGGCCAAGGACCCTAGTTCACTAGGTTGACCAGTCAACCCTACTGACTGGGCTCCCTGTGCCACTGACATGTGGAACCCCCTCAGTTAACTACAACTAATTCGAATTTAAACTTAAACTATAATTAATATTGCCATCGACAGTGGGGACCACTTGCTAATTAATCTCTGTTAGGTTTAAATTAAACTCTAGTTAGGCATCTCTCTATGACATGTGGGACCCACTGGTCAGGGTTGACCTGGACCATCTGAGGTTTGACCGCTAATGCCTGGATGATGTCATGCTGACATCACAGGTCACTGTTTTGGATAATTCGAATTTAAATAATTAAATTAATTCCAAAGTATTAACAAAACTTCGAAAATTAATATAAAATAATTTGTAACTCGGATGAAAATACTTTATACATGAAAGTTACTCACGACGAGCCGAATCCGAATACGAGGTACGTTCATCTGCCACACATCCCTAGACTAGCGAATATGCAACCATCCCCGTTTGTTTCACCTGTCTGAAAATGCCTAACACCGGAAATACTTTCCTGGATGTTCCCCCCACTTCGCCAGTAGCACCTAGTACCGCGTTAGGGCACACCTAGCACCGCTTATTGTCATCTCATGCATCGTCATGCATATGTTTGCGGTGTATTCATTGTTTCTTTGTCCTCTTCTATCCGTTAGACTTCGAGACTGACGCTGCCGCTGCCCCGATCGCCTACGGTGTTGACGATCCCTCCTTCTCGACCAAGCTTCCAGGCAAGAAAACCCCCCTTGATCAACCAGATATCGCCCACTCTCTTCTCTCTTATTCTTGCATTAGGTTTGGTACTTTGTTGATTCGATAAATCCTATTCTGTTGCATAGCCTGCCATTATTGCTACTATTGTTACATTTACCTGGTATCCTAAATGCTTAGTATAGGATGCTAGTATTTCATCAGTGGCCCTACATTCTTGTCCGCCTGCCATGCTATACTATCGGGTCGTGATCACGGGTATATACATAAATACATACTATACATGTTACATGATGTGACTAAAGTTGGGTCGGCTCGTAGAGTACCCGCAAGTGATTCCAATGTGGGGGGCTGAAGGGGAAGGTGGTTCCATCGTGGTAGTGATGGGTCTGGGTTCCGAAAGGCCCCCGACTGTTACTTTGTGGCGGAGCGACATGGCAGGTTGTGACCACCTAGGAGACAGGTGGGCCCGATCCCTGGTCGGCGTCTACGGATACTTCAGATAACACGCTTAACGAGATCCGGATATTTGATCTGAGTCTGGCCACTGGCCTATATGCACTAACCACCACGCGGGAATAGTTATGCACACTCGACGTCATGGCATCAGCCGAAGCCTCCCAGATGTAAGTGACTGAGTGGCGCGCGCCGGGTTGGATCGCGTAACGCAACTTCCTTTGTAATGGAGGTTGCTAGGTCTGCTCACTGGCCGCGTTCGCAACATGCAGGTGTGCAATGGACGATGGGCCCAGACCCCTGCGCACTTAGGATTTAGACCGGCGTGCTGACCTCCCTGTTAAGCCTAGGTAGGGTTGCGGCGTGTTGATCTTCCGAGGCCGGGCATGACCCAAGAAAGTGTGTCCGGCCAAAGGGATCGAGTGTGTTGGGTAATGTGGTGCACCCCTGCAGGGAAGTTTATCTATTCGAATAGCCGTGTCCCTCGGTAAAAGGACGACCCGGAGTTGTATTCCGACCTTATGACAACTAGAACCGGATACTTAATAAAACACACCCTTTCGAGTGCCAGATATAACCCGGTGATTGCTCTCTCATAGGGTGACGAGGAGAGGATCGCCGAGTAGGGTTATGCTATACGTTCTTACTTGGTGAACTTACCAGCTACTCTCTTCTACATGCTTCAAGATGGAGGCTGCCAGAAAGCGTAGTCTTTGATAGGACTAGCTTCTTCCCCTCTTATTCTGGAATTCTGCAGTTTAGTCCACAGATAGTACCCATTTCATTTATACCATTGCATATGTAGTTTAGATCCTTGCTTGCGAGTACTTTGGATGAGTACTCACGATTGCTTTGCTACTTCCTTTTTCCCCCTTTTATGGTTATTGCGATCATCTGATGGAGTCCAGGGTCCAGAGAATCCCAAGGATGATTCTACGTGGAGTTCGACTTTGAGGAGTAGTTAGGAGGTCCCAGGCAGGAGGCCTTGCCTTTTCGATCGTTGCTACTTTTGTTCTAGCCTTCTTAAGGCAAACTTGTTTAACTTATGTCTGTACTCAGATATTATTGCTTCCGCTGACTCTTGTGTATTCAAGCTTATGTATTCGAGCCCTCGAGGCCCCTTGCTTGTAATATAAAGCTTTTATTATTTTAATTTGTGTCTAGAGTTGTGTTGTGATATCTTCCCGTGAGTCCTTGATCTTGATCGTACACATTTGCGTGTATGATTAGTGTACAGTCAAATCAGGGGCATCACAAGTTGGTATCAGAGCCGACTGCCTACAGGAATGCCCCTTTCCAACTCCTTGGTCGAAGTTGAGTCTAGTTATTGAAAAACTTTTACTAACATGGTTGTGTGGCTTACGGGTCCATGTCGCCATTAGGTGGTATTAGGACATTTTATTCCTCGTATTTACTCTAGGACTCTGACCTCTCTTCTATTCGGATTAAATGAATTTAATAACTCTGACTTTAGGTTCTTGCAACTACTTCCTCCCGAAGAGCCCCTTATTACAGATGATCACCTACTGCACCAGAAGATTTCGAAGATGCCATTCGATGTTTTCTCGAGACGCTTGTGCCTACCGCCTTTGCAAAATCCCTACCACTGTTATATCCTTATGGATGATTGCATACACTTGCCGTACTTACATTCAATCCCATTGATCTTGTTATTACAAGATGCCCCGAACTGCCCTCCGTTGTTCCAAGAATCCTTTGAGCTTACCGCCTTGCAGTTCTTGCCCCATGAATACCCCTACGAATAATTCCTCGCACTTATTGAGTATCCGTTCTTCCCCCGTTGTTCATATGATTCACAAGATACATTGAAATACTATCTGATCTTCCAGTAATCCTCTGCACGCTATTTCTCGGCAAATACTTGTCTGCTTGCATTATGGATGCATTCCATATGACTAGCAATATTCATAGTATCCTTTGTCATTATCATTTTGAGTCCGTTGATTCAATATGTTGCGAATGCTCGCAATCCTCAACCAAATCCTAGAATTCATCCTTCCGGCTCAGACGTCATTTTAAACATGGGCTGGATGTCAACCAATCAAATTGCCATCGATTGTACCCCTAAGTCTACTCAACTTATCCATCCTTAATCAGAGTGTTTGCTTCTAATCTCTTGAATTGAAAATCATAGTTCCTTCGCATTTGAGCTTTGAATTAGTCAGTTGTTTCTATGATCCAATGCCTTTGAATTTTTTCTTCCTCTGATTGTGTGTCGATGCTCACATCAGCTCCACTATGGACCGTCTGATCCTTTATCGAATTATCATCTGACAGTGTCCTACCTATACAAAAACCTCGAGAAGTTCTTTCCCTGATACATAATGCCTTTGGTAAATTGTATCCTCTGCTTTGACAACCATGCTCTACTTTCGAGCTTGTGTTAATTACTCCTAAAAAGTTTGTGGTATATGTTCCTAAGATGCCCTGATGGGTTGAACCTATGCCTTTCATAATCTTTGTGGACCTGAAAGATTTGATGGGTCATACTCATCTAGTATTTCACCAGGTAAAACTTTCAACACTAATGCCATTCTCGAAACAGGAAGTGAAAGTAAGGTTGTGCTTTGGACAAATGGGAGTTGACCTTGAACTTGTGTTCATGCCCATGGACCCGATGTGGAACTTATCAAGAAAGCTTCTGGTATATTAATTATCCCCTTGGTGTAAGTTCGTCTTATATTCGGGATTTGGTCTTTCGCGATCGTGATTCTGGCCATATTAATTTTCTTTGAATTTATTTCTTGGACTAGTTAGAGTACTTGTCTTCTGCAGATTATTACACCTGACCAGCCTTTATTCTGATCTACCTTTGAGTATTAACCTTTCGTATCTCGAGAGTATTACAAAACTGCAGTACTCCTTATGTGTTCTTCATCAAGTATTACTTCTCACCAATTTCAGTTGTTCTCCGGGTTTGAGTTGTTCGTCACTCAAGAACCCTGATGCGCCTCCAACGTATCTATAATTTTTTATTGTTCCATGCTGTTATATTATCAATCTTGGATGTTTTATAATCATTTTATAGTCATTCTATATCATTTTTTGGTACTAACCTATTGGCATAGTGGCAAGTGCCAGTTCCTATTTTTTCCGTGTTCTTTACATCGCGGAAAATCAATATCAGAAAGAGTCCAAATGCCACGAAACTTTACAAAGAATTTTTATGGGCCAGAAGGAATACAACGGGCCGTGGCTGCGCCTGGTGGGTGCCCCGAGGGGGGCACAACTCACCAGGGCGCGCCATGAGGCCCAGATGCGCCCTGGTGGGTTCTGCCCACCTCGGGTGCCCCCAGACCGCCTCTTTGCTCTATAAATACCCCCAAAATCCTAGAACCCTAGAGCAGTCGACGAAATATTCATCCAACCACCGCAGAGTCCAGAACCACCAGATCCAATCTAGACACCATCTCGGATGGGGTTCACCACCTCCATTGGTGCCTCTCCGATGATGCGTGAGTAGTTCTTTATAGACCTTCAGGTCTGTAGTTAGTAGCTAGATGGCTTCATCTCTCTCTCTCTCTTGATCCTCAATACAATGGTCTCTTGGAGATCCATATGATGTAACTCTTTTGCGGTGTGTTTGTTGGGATCTGACGAACTTTGAGTTTATGATCAGTTAGATCTTTTTATATCCACAAAAGTATTTGAGTTTCTTTGATCTCTTTTATGCATGATTGCTTATAGCCTCGTATTTCTTCTCCGATAATTGGGTTTTGTTTGGCCAACTTGATCTATTTATCTTGCAATGGGAAGATGTGCTTTGTAGTGGGTTCGATCTTACGGTGCTTGATCCCAGTGACAGAAAGGGAACCGACACGTATGTATCATTGCTACTAAGGATAAAACGATGGGGTCTATCTCTACATAGATAGATCTTGTCTACATCATGTCATCGTTCTTATTGCATTACTCCGTTTCTCCATGAACTTAATACACTAGATGCATGCTGGATAGCGGTCAATGTGTGGAGTAATAGTAGTAGATGCAGGCAGGAGTCGGTCTACTAATCTTGGATGTGATGCCTATATAATGATCATTACCTGGACATCTTCATGATTATTTGAAGTTCTATCAATTGCCCAACAGTAATTTTTTCACCCACCGTTTGCTATTTTTCTCGAGAGAAGCCACTAGTGAAACCTACGGCCCCCGGGTCTCTTTCTCATATTATTTGCCTTTGCGATATATTTTTGTTTGCTTTTCTTTTCAGATCTATTAATCCAAAAAACTAGAGATACTTTGCTGCACTTTATTTTATTTGCGATCTATTTATCCAATCTATTACAACCTTTTTACCGTCACGCACCAATTTCTGGCACCGGTACCCAAAAGGGATTGACAACCCCTTTAACATGTCGGGTTGCGAGGATTTGTTATCTTTGTGCAGGGGCTGTTTACGTTGTGTTGCTTGGTTCTCCTACTGGTTCGATAACCTTGGTTTCATATCTGAGGGAAATACCTACCGCCGATGTGCTGCATCATCCCTTCCTCTTTGGGGTAATACAGACGTAGCTTCAAGCGACATCAAACCCTGACAAGTGACTCGAGTCCATTTTATGGCTCACTACTCATGGTAATTGTTGCTGGGAAATTTAAACTCGATCATGTCATTCCTAGCCCGATTGTCTACATCATTATCATCCTACATTTTTAACTGTTCTACCTGGTCCTTCTTCCCGGAGCTCAATTTTTGACGATGAGCTAAGCTTATGTTGAGCTCCTTCGTCATATTGTTTCACCTTGAACAACTAGATTCATCCTGACCTTGCATCTTATTTGTGGTTCCAATAACCTTTTGCTTCATCGTCCTTTTAATTGATGTCATCGATGATCAATTACATCTTCATGAAATAGCTCAACAAATGTGTCGTGATCATCATCAACATTCTGAGCTCTCCCAGCATATCAATCGAACTCATGATGAGAAATACCATCCTCGCCCCTCGATGATTGGTGTTATCATCGACAACATTGTTGTCTTCCTTCCAACACAAACTTGTTCATATTTTGTGTAGTACCTTGAGCTCCTTTCTATCCATCTTGTATTATGATCTACCTTGAACTATTACTGCCATTTTGTCAAGGGTGTTGTGTTAGTTTCACCGCCTCTTAAGAAATTCTTGACGCAGTGATACTTCTCACCATCACCATTCTTTTCTTGGTCCCGTGTTGAGTGAGCTCTGTTGTGAGAATTTAATATCTCTAGCAACCCTATTGCTTCAAAGTTAGTGGACAATAATTCCAATTTATTGTGCTGGTTACTAAATCACCATTCGGACGTTGGTCCTGCCACCCAGCCCATATTTTGAATGCACCTTTCAACCAATGTTTAATTGCATATGTTTTCCTCGAGCATACATCATTATATCATTTGATCTGACAAGTGTTACCTCCTTGTTCAAATAATTGTGGAAATCCATCTTTTGTTAATCTCGATGAATTGTCACTGAGTCCATCAGCCACCTCCTCATCCTTTCCTTGGTTTAATGATGAACTCTTGTTTCAGAACTTGCTTCCATAGTTCATTTCCCGAGAATCTTACAATGTCATCCCGTCAATTTGTGTTGCACCTTTTCTTCTCAGACATCCTGAGTATGAGGTATCCTGCCACCAATCAAATCTGAATCTCGGTCAGATATGATGGTTGGAACATATTCCCAAGAGTTATAACATTAGTTTTTGACCCGATAAGGTGATGTCATGCCTAGCACACCTGGCCCAAGGACCTATTGTTACAGTTCTTCCTTTTTAGCAAGGTAACCATTCTTCTATGAGGAAATTGTAAGACTTATTCCATAAATTGTTCCTGATGGATCCTTTGAGTATCCAAAGTCCAAACTTTGCTTGAAGACCATGTCAATGCTATCTCGAAGCATGTCTGTGGTACTCCGATCCTCAATAAGAACATTTGAAGCACAATGCTAAATTTTCTTTATCAATTATGCAAACACCAATGTATGGGTAATGTCATGAAATTTCCCTCCCCTTACCTAAATGGATTTCTACTTGCTATCCTGTCATGGATATCATGCTCTGCTTGTCCTTGGGAAGGATATACCCCTGAAATATGTGTTTAAACACATTTTCCTTTCCATTGTTCTGTTTAATCTGATAATGACATTTTCCATTCCATTGTTTTGTTTAACCTTTCTTGTGATCTATATGATCTAAGCGGTAATATTCTTTTGCTTATGTAAACACCTTGGTGTACAACCGTGTTAGTAAGACCCTGTTACTTTTGTTGATGACATTCCAATAACCACCGATGGACGAGAACCTTACCTATTGGTCTGCCTCGTTCAACGAGCAGGAAAATGGTTCTCTTCGCCCCTCGCCCTTGGTACTGTTGTTCTGCCGACATAACTGACAGTCTATCCTCTGACATGCCTTGCTATCACAACCGTGTAAGATGTCACCACTCTTTCTATTTTTAACCCACATTGTGGGCCCTGATGACCCACAAGTATAGGGGATCTATCGTAGTCCTTTCGATAAGTAAGAGTGTCAAACCCAACGAGGAGCAGAAGGAAATGATAAGCAGTTTCCAGCAAGGTATTCTCTGCAAGTACTGAAATAAGTGGTAACAAATAGTTTTGTGATAGGATAATTTGTAATAAGTAACAAAAGTAAATAAAGTGCAGCAATGTGGCCCAATCCTTTTTGTAGCAAAGGACAAGCCTGGACAAACTCTTATATAGAGAAAAGCGCTCCCGAGGACACATGGGAATATCATCAAGCTAGTTTTCATCACACTCATATGATTCGCGTTCGGTACTTTGATAATCTGATATGTGGGTGGACTGGTGCTTGGGTTTTGTCCTTACTTGGACAAGCATCCCACTTATGATTAACCTATATTGCAAGCATCCGCAACTACAACAAAAGTATTAAGGTAAACCTAACCATAGCATGAAACATATGGATCCAAATCACACTACACCACAACACTACATCCCCGACAATCAGGTTGGTTGGAAAAACAACTTCCCATGACGGGCAGTCGGTTGGGAAAGACTATTGCCGACCGATCTTGTCTGTTGGGGAAAGTCCAGACGGGAAAAGCCTTTCCCGACCGACATATATTTGCCGATCGATCACTTGTCGGCTATGGGGTACTTTTCCTGACCGACATTCTGTTGGGCCTACCATGGGCCTTTCCCGACCAATAGTCTATTGGGCCTACCATGAGACTTTCCCGACCAACTGTTTGACGGGATTTGTTTTACCGACCAATAGTCTATTGGGCCTGCCATGAGACTTTCCCAACCGACTGTTTGACGGGGTTTGTTTGTTTTCCCTACCAACTTTTCGTTGGCCCTTGCATTAGCTTTCTTCAACTAACTATGAGACTTTTTTTTGTTTTGCCCACAAACATCCAATAGCCCTCAATAGCTTACATTTGTGTTACCAACAAAATATCAATCAAGTTTCATATTTCATAACTATAATGTGCATCTCATGACAATAGTAACCCATAACCAAACAATACCACATTAATTAATTTCACGTCTAAATAGTTCATCCATTACAATATGGTTCATTTTCTCAGACACAACGTGGGTTTACAAAATGATACATAAAATGCATTTCCAACGATTCAATCACCATTACACAAAATATCTCATTGACACGAACCACCGGCTTCATGGCTCCTCGTCCTCTTGCATGTCTTTCCTACAAAATGTAAATAAGTTGTGATTACATTCATACATTCATAAAGACAATGGCACCATAATTAGTATAAAGCATAGCATTGACAACAACTATTACTTCACAAGGCAAGTTAGTACCGAAACACCTACTAAGGAAGGCACTCCATTCAAGCATAGGTAACCATGTAAAGGGCATGCTAAGCACTAGTTAAAATGTCCTTATTTCTAGACACTATATTCATTAATAACCAGAAAGCTTCTGTGAATATCAACAAATTAAATTATAGAAGGAGCTATTCATTAGATGACTTTACTGTGACCACATTAAAATTTAGAAAGTAGTTGGCACCATAACAAATGGTTTTATACTAAAACTGAGAGCGACCTTCTCCGACATCCGCTCATTTTATGGTGTAATTGTATTTATCACCGAAGGTAAACATAATCGGCCAGATATAAGCAAGAGTTTACATGATACTTTAGACTTTATTTTCTGCGGCAACTTCTATAGCTCAGACCTCTAATAGCAGCCAAGCTAGATAGTACAACTACGACTTTACAAAATTTATCCATATTCTGGTTCTTTTATCATATGCAACATACAATTCTGTCCTAGTAATTAGTCTCTGTTAGAATTCAAAGTGTATATTCTAAAAACAGCAGAAAGGTGATTCACAAATACTGTATTTTTATGCAAAATAACAAGAATAACAACAACCAACTTAACAGATCCAGCTGCAACCTAGGATGCTTACTTCGGACACCATGTATGCTATGACAAAAAGACCATCATATTTGCTAAACTTGTACACATACCATATTTATGTCATTCAGACAAGCAGGTCGACATATCTTCGAATACGAGAGGTCAATTGTACATAGCCAGGAATTCCCAGGACATCATGTGCTAGAGGTTTTTGAAAATCCATTTCAGTAGCACAAAGCACACTGATATTGGCAACGCTCATGCAGGCCCTTCAGGTAGATAGGCAAATGCTGACACACCATTTGTCGACTGAACCCTGCAAACTTCAGAGTGTCAATGGCGTCAAATAGAAGTAAGAAATGCATCTATAATATTTAGTTGGTTAGGTACACACTAAAAACTTCAGAAAATCTCCAGAGATACAGACTTGTTCTATCTTCTAAGTCGTATCAGAACCGATGCAAAATGTCCAGCCAACTGTTCGACATTCAGGACCGATGCAAAATGACTTTTTCCAACACACGTTTGTAGGGAATGCTGTGTCGTGGTGTAGTGTCAGCCCCTTACAAAGCAACGCATAAACTAGGGTTTAAGCTTCTGTCACTCTAGCAACCCATCATCTACTTATTACTTCCCAATGCCTTCCTCTAGGCCCAAATAATGTTGAAGTGTTATATAGTCGACGTTAACATAACACCACTAGAGGAGAGACAACATACATCTCATCAAAATATCGAATGAAGACCAAATTCACATGACTACTAATAGCAAGACTTCTCCCATGTCCTCAGGAACAAACGTAACTACTCACAAAGCATATTCATGTTCATAATCAGAGGGGTATTAATATGCATTTAGGGTCTGAACATATTATCTTCCACCAAATAAACCAACAAGCATCAACTACAAGGAGTAATTAACACTACTAGCTGTTGGAAATATGCCCTAGAGGCAATAATAAAAGTGTTATTATTATATTTCCTTGTTCATGATAATTGTCTTTTATTCATGCTATAACTGTATATCTGGAAATCGTAATACACATGTGAATACATAGACCACAATATGTCCCTAGTGAGCCTCTAGTTGACTAGCTCGTTGTGATCAACAGATAGTCATGGTTTCCTGGCTATGGACATTGGATGTCGTTGATAACGGGATCACATCATTAGGAGAATCATGTGATGGACAAGACCCAATCCTAAGCATAGCACAAAGATCGTGTAGTTCGTTTGCTAGAGCTTTGCCAATGTCAAGTATCTCTTCCTTTGACCATGAGAGCGTGTAACTCCTGGATACCGTAGGAGTGCTTTGGGTGTATCAAACATCACAACGTAACTGGGTGACTATAAAGGTGCACTACAGGTATCTCCGAAAGTATCTATTGTTTTATGCGGATCGAGACTGGGATTTGTCACTCCGTGTAAACGGAGAGGTATCTCTGGGCCCACTCGGTAGGACATCATCATATGCGCAATGTGACCAAGGAGTTGATCACGGGATGATGTGTTACGGAATGAGTAAAGTGACTTGCCGGTAACGAGATTGAACAAGGTATCGGTATACCGACGATCGAATCTCGGGCAAGTAAAATACCGCTAGACAAAGGGAATTGTATACGGGATCGATTGAGTCCTTGACATCGTGGTTCATCCGATGAGATCATCGTGGAACATGTGGGAGCCAACATGGGTATCCAGATCCCGCTGTTGGTTATTGACCGGAGAACGTCTCGGTCATGTCTGCATGTCTCCCGAACCCGTAGGGTCTACACACTTAAGGTTCGATGACGCTAGGGTTATAAAGGAAGCTTGTATGTGGTTACCGAATGTTGTTCGGAGTCCCGGATGAGATCCCGGACGTCACGAGGAGTTCCGGAATGGTCCGGAGTCCCGGATGAGAACCCAAACCCGAGACTAAGTGCTTCTGTAATAAGGGGAACAGCCACTGGAGCAGAATTACCCTAGATACTTGGTAGATGAGAAGGCTGGCAAAGTCGATAGAAGTATATTGGATATACATTATGTTAATGTGTACTTTACTAGTACTCCTAGTAGCACCAGGGTATTGGATACCGGTTCGGTTGCTAAGTGTTAGTAACTCGAAATAAAAGCTACGGAATAAACGGAGACTAGCTAAAGGTGAGCTGACGATATATGTTGGAAGTGTTTCCAAGGTTGATATGATCAAGCATCGCACGCTCCCTCTACCACCGAGATTGGTGTTTGCGTTGAGCATAGACATGATTGGATTATGTCTATCGCAATACGGTTATTCATTTAAGGAGAATAATGGTTACTCTATTTTTGAATAATACCTTCAATGGTCTTGCACCTAAAGGAATGGTTTATTGAATCTTGGTCGTAGTGATACACATTTTCATGCCAAAAGATATAAGATAGTAATGATAGTACCACTTACTTGTGGCACTGCCATGTAAGTCATAATGGTATAAAACGCATGAAGAAGCTCCATGTTGATGGATCTTTGGACTCACTCGTTTTTGAAAAGTTTGAGACATGCGAACCATGTCTATTGGTGTATATGCATGAAGAAACTCCATGCAAATGGATCGTTCGGACTCACTTGATTTTGAATCACTTGAGATATGCAAATCATACCACATGGGCAAGATGACTGAAAAGCCTCGGTTTCAGTAAGATGGAACAAGATAGCAACTTGTTGGAAGCAACACATTTTGATGTGTGCAGTCCAATGAGTGCTGAGGCATGCAGTGAATATCGTTATATTCTTACTTCACAGATGATTCGAGTAGATGTTGAGAATATTTACTTGATGAAACACAAGTCTGAATTATTGAATGGTTCAAGAAATTTCAGAGTGAAGTAGCAGATCATTGTGACAAGAGGATAAAATTTCTGTGATATGATCATAGAGATGAATATCTGAGTTACGAGTTTTGGCACACAATTAAGACATTGTGGAAATTGTTTCGCAATTAACACCGCCTGGAACACCATAGTGTGATGGTGTGTCCGAACATCATAGTTGCACCCTATTGGATATGGTGCGTACCATGATGTCTCTTATCGAATTACCACTATTGTCCATGGGTTAGGCATTAGAGACAACCACATTCACTTTAAATAGGGTACCACGTAATTCCGTTGAGATGACACCGGTTTAGAGAAACCTAAGTTGTCGTTTCTTAAAGGTTTGGGGCTGCGACGCTTATGTGAAAAAGTTTCAGCTTAATAAGCTCGAACCCAAAGCGGATAAATACATCTTCATAGGACAACCCAAAAACAGTTGGGTATGCCTCCTGTCTCAGATCCGAAAGCAATAAAGGATTGTTTATAGAATCGGGTCCTTTCTCGAGAAAAAGTTTCTCTCGAAAGAATTGAGTGGGAGGATGGTGGAGACTTGATGAGGTTATTGAACCATCTCTTCAACTAGTGTGTGGCAGGGCACAGGAAGTTGTTCCTATGGCACCTACACGAATTGAAGTGGAAGCTTATGATAGTGATCATGAAGCTTCGGATCAAGTCACTACCGAACCTCGTAGGACGACAAGGACACGTACTACTTCGGAGTGGTACGGTGATCCTGTCTTGAAGGTCATGTTGCTAGACAACAATGAACCTACGAGCTATGGAGAAGCGATGGTGGGCCCAAATTCCGACAAATGGTTAGGAGCCATAAAATCCGAGAGAGGATCCATGTATGAGTACAGATGGATTTCAAAAGGAAGACGGACAATGATGGTAAATGTCACCATTAAGAAAGCTCGACTTGTCGTTAAGATGTTTTCCGACAAGTTCAAGGAGTTGACTACGATGAGATTTTCTCACTCGTAGTGATGCTAAGAGTCTGTTGGAATTATATTAGCGATTACTGCATTATTTATGAAATCTTGCAGATAGGATGTCAAAACATTGTTTCCTCGACGATTTTCTTGAAGAAAGGTTGTATGTGATACAACCGGAATGTTTTGTCAATCCCGAAAGATGCTAATAAGTATGCAAAGCTCCAGCAATCCTTCTAAGGACTGTAGTGAGCATCTCGGAGTTGGAATGTATGCTTTGATGATGATCAAAGATTTTGGGTTTGTACAAAGTTTATGAGAAACTTGTATTTCCAAAGAAGTGAGTGGGAGCACTATAGAATTTCTGATGAGTATATGTTGTTGACATATTGTTGATCAGAAATGACGTAGAATTTCTGGAAAGCATATAGGGTTATTTTGAAAGTGTTTTTCAATGAAAGCCTGGATTAAGCTACTTGAACATTGAGCATCAAGATCTATAAGGATAGATCAAAATGCTTAATAATACTTTCAAATGAGCACATACCTTGACATGATCTTGAAGGTGTTCAAGATGGACCAGTCAAAGAAGGAGTTCTTGCCTGAGTTGTAAGGTACGAAGTTAAGACTTAAAGCTCGACCTCGGCAGAATAGAGAGAAAGGACGAAGGTCGTCCCCTATGCTTAAGACATAGGCTCTATAGTATGCCATGCTGAGTACCGCACCTGAAGTGTGCCTTGCCATGAGTCAGTCAAGGGGTACAAGAGTGATCCATGAATGGATCACAGACAGCGGTCAAAGTTATCCTTGGTAACTAGTGGACTAAGGAATTTTCTCGATTATGGAGGTGGTAAAAGAGTTCGTCGTAAAGGTTACGTCGATGCAAGCTTAACACCTATCCGGATAGCTCTAAGAAGAGATACCGGATACGTATTATGGGGCAACAATTTAGAATAGCTCCAAGTAGAACAGTTGTTTGGAATAGCTCCAAATAGAGCGTGGTAGCTGCATCTAGGAGATGACATAGAGATTTGTAAAGCACACACGGATCTGAAAGGTTCAGACCCGTTGACTAAAACCTCTCTCACAAGCAACATGATCAAACATAAAACTCATTGAGTGTTAATCACATAGTGATGTGAACTAGACTACTGACTCTAGTAAACTCTTGGGTATTAGTCACATGGCGATGTGACCAGTGAGTGTTAATCACATGGCGATGTGAACTAGATTATTGACTCTAGTGCAAGTGGGAGACTGTTGGAAATATGCCCTAGAGGCAATAATAAAAGTATTATTATTATATTTCCTTGTTCATGATAATTGTCTTTTATTCATGCTATAACTGTATTATCCGGAAATCGTAATACACGTGTGAATACATAGACCACAATATGTCCCTAGTGAGCCTCTAGTTGACTAGCTCGTTGTGATCAACAGATAGTCATGGTTTCCTGGCTATGGACATTGGATGTCGTTGATAACGGGATCACATCATTAGGAGAATGATGTGATGGACAAGACCCAATCCTAAGACTAGCACAAAAGATCGTGTAGTTCATTTGCTAGAGCTTTGCCAATGTCAAGTATCTCTTCCTTCGACCATGAGAGCGTGTAACTCCTGGATACCGTAGGAGTGCTTTGGGTGTATCAAACGTTACAACGTAACTGGGTGACTATAAAGGTGCACTACAGGTATCTCCGAAAGTATCTATTGTTTTATGCGGATCGAGACTGGGATTTGTCACTCCGTGTAAACGGAGAGGTATCTCTGGGCCCACTCGGTAGGACATCATCATATGCGCAATGTGACCAAGGAGTTGATCACGGGATGATGTGTTACGGAACGAGTAAAGTGACTTGCCGGTAACGAGATTGAACAAGGTATTGGATACCGACGATCGAATCTCGGGCAAGTAACATACCGATAGACAAAGGGAATTGAATACGGGATTGATTAAGTCCTTGACATCGTGGTTCATCCGATGAGATCATCGTGGAGCATGTGGGAGCCATCATGGGTATCCAGATCCCGCTGTTGGTTATTGACCAGAGAACGTCTCGGTCATGTCTGCATGTCTCCCGAACCCGTAGGGTCTACACACTTAAGGTTCGATGACGCTAGGGTTATAAAGGAAGTTTGTATGTGGTTACCGAATGTTGTTCAGAGTCCCGGATGAGATCCCAGACGTCATGAGGAGTTCCGGAATGGTCCGGAGGTAAAGATTTATATATGGGAAGTCCTATTTTGGCCACTGGAAAATGTTCGGGATTTTTCGGTATTGTACCGGGAAGGTTCTAGAAGGTTCCGGAGTGGGGCCCACTTGCATGGGGGGACCCACATGAACGTGGGTAGTGGGGGAAAGGCCCCACACCCCTGGTCAAGGCGCACCAAGATCCCCCCTTAGAAGGAATAAGATCATATCCCAAAGGGATAAGATCAAGATCCCTAAAAAGGGGGGGATATCAATCGGTGGGGAAGGAAATGATGGGATTTCTTTCCTCCCACCTTTGCCAACGCCCCAATGGACTTGGAGGGCAAGAAACCAGCCCCCTCCACCCTTATATATAGTGGGGAGGCGCATGGGAGCTTCACCCTTGCCCCTGGCGCAACCCTCCCTCTCCCAAGTGCTCCTCCTCTCTCGCGGTGCTTGGCGAAGCCCTGCAGGATTGCCACGCTCCTCCACCACCACCACGCCGTTGTGCTGCTGCTGGACGGAGTCTTCCTCAACCTCTCCCTCTCTCCTTGCTGGATCAAGGCATGGGAGACGTCACCGGGCTGTACGTGTGTTGAACGCGGAGGTGCCGTCCGTTCGGCACTAGGATCATCGGTGATTCGAATCACGACGAGTACGACTCCATCATCCCCGTTCACTTGAACGCTTCCGCTTAGCAATCTACAAGGGTATGTAGATGCACTCTCTTTCTACTCGTTGCTGGTCTCTCCATAGATAGATCTTGGTGACATGTAGGAAAAATTTGAATTTTTGCTACGTTCCCCAACAGTGGCATCATGAGCTAGGTCTATTGCGTAGATTCTTTGCACGAGTAGAACACAAAGTAGTTGTGGGCATTGATGTTGTTCAATATGCTTACCGTTACTAGTCCAATCTTGTTTCGACGGTATTGTGGGATGAAGCGGCCCGGACCGACCTTACACGTACTCTTACGTGAGACAGGTTCCACCGATTGACATGCACTTGGTGCATAAGGTGGCTAGCGGGTGCCAGTCTCTCCCACTTTAGTCGGAACGGATTCGATGAAAAGGGTCCTTATGAAGGGTAAATAGCAATTGGCATATCACGTTGTGGTTTTGCGTAGGTAAGAAACGTTCTTGCTAGAAACCCATAGCAGCCACATAAAACATGCAAACAACAATTAGAGGACGTCTAACTTGTTTTTGCAGGGTATGCTATGTGATGTGATATGGCCAAGAAGAATGTGATGAATGATATGTGATGTATGAGATTGATCATGTTCTTGTAATAGGATTCACGACTTGCATGTCGATGAGTATGACAACCGGCAGGAGCCATAGGAGTTGTCTTTATTTATTGTATGACCTGCGTGTCATTGAACAACGCCATGTAATTACTTTACTTTATTGCTAACCGGTAGCCATAGTAGTAGAAGTAATAAGTTGGCGAGACGACTTCATGGAGACACAATGATGGAGATCATGATGATGGAGATCATGGTGTCATGCCGGTAACGATGATGATCATGGAGCCCCGAAGATGGAGATCAATGGAGCTATATGATATTGGCCATATCATGTCACTACTATATAATTGCATGTGATGTTTATTATGTTTATGCATCTTGTTTACTTAGGACGACGGTAGTAAATAAGATGATCCCTTACACAAATTTCAAGAAGTGTTCTCCCCTAACTGTGCACCGTTGCTACAGTTCGTCGCTTCTAAGCACCACGTGATGATCGGGTGTGATGGATTCTTACGTTCACATACAACGGGTGTAAGACAGATTTACACAGCAATACACTTAGGGTTAACTTGACGAGCCTAGCATGTACAGACATGGCCTCGGAACACGGAGACCGAAAGGTCGAGCATGAGTCGTATAGTAGATACGATCAACATGAAGATGTTCACCGACGTTGGCTAGTCCGTCTCACGTGATGATCGGACACGGCCTAGTTGACTCGGATCATGTGATCACTTAGATGACGAGAGGGATGTCTATCTGAGTGGGAGTTCATAAGATGAACTTAATTATCTTGAACATAGTCAAAAGACCTTTTGCAAATTATGTCATAGCTCGCGCTTTAGTTCTACTGTTTAGTTATGTTCCTAGAGAAAATATAGTTGAAAGTTGACAGTAGCGATTATGAGGACAGTAGAAAGCTTATGTGCTTAATGCACCGCTCAGTGTGCTGAACCCCAAACCTCGTCTGTGGATGTTGTGAACATCGGACATACACGTTTTGATAACTACGTGATAGTTCAGTTAAACGGTTTAGAGTTGAGGCACCAAAGACGTTTTCGAAATGTCGCGGAACATATGAGATGTTTCGAGGGCTGAAATTGGGATTTCAGGCTCGTGCCCACGTCAAGAGGTATAAGACCTCCGATGATTTTCTTAGCTTGCAAACTAACGGAGAAAAGCTCAATCGTTGAGCTTGTGCTCAGATTGTCTGAGTGCAACAATCACTTGAATCGAGTGGGAGTTGATCTTCCATATGAGATAGTGATGTTTCTCCAAAGTCATTGCCACCAAGCTGCTAGAGCTTTGTGATGAACTATAACATATCAGGGATAGATATGATGATCCTTGAGGTAGTCACGATGTTTGACACCGCGAAAGTAGAAATCAAGAAGGAGCATCAATTGTTGATGGTTGGTGAAACCACTAGTTTCAAGAAGGGCAAGGGCTAGAAGGGATACTTCATGAAACGGCAAATCAGCTGCTGCTCTAGTGAAGAAACCCAAGGTTGAACCCAAACCCGAGACTAAGTGCTTCAGTAATAAGGGGAACAACCACTGGAGCAGAATTACCCTAGATACTTGGTAGATGAGAAGGCTGGCAAGGTCGATAGAAGTATATTGGATATACATTATGTTAATGTGTACTTTACTAGTATTCCTAGTAGCACCAGGGTATTAGATACCGGTTCGGTTGCTAAGTGTTAGTAACTCGAAATAAGGGCTACGGAATAAACAGAGATTAGCTAAAGGTGAGCTGACGATATGTGTTGGAAGTGTTTCCAATGTTGATATGATCAAGCATCGCACGCTCCCTCTACTATCGAGATTGGTGTTTGCGTTGAGCATAGACATGATTGGATTATGTCTATCGCAATACGGTTATTCATTTAAGGAGAATAATGGTTACTCTGTTTATTTGAATAATACCTTGAATGGTCTTGCACCTAAAATGAATGGTTTATTGAATCTCGATCGTAGTGATACACATGTTCATGCCAAAAGATAGTAATGATAGTACCACCTACTTGTGGCACTGCCACATAAGTCATATCGGTATAAAACGCATGAAGAAGCTCCATGTTGATGGATCTTTGGGCTCACTCGGTTTTGAAAAGTTTGAGACATGCGAACCATGTCTATTGGTGTATATGCATGAAGAAACTCCATGCAAATGGACCGTTTGAACTCACTTGATCTTGAATCACTTGAGACATGCAAATCATACCACATGGGCAAGATGACTGAAATCCTCGGTTTTAGTAAAATGGAACAAGATAGAAACTTGTTGGAAGTAACACATTTTGATGTGTGCAATCCAATAAGTGCTGAGGCATGTAGTGGATATCGTTATGTTCTTACTTCACAGATGATTCGAGTAGTTGTTGAGAATATTTACTTGATGAAACACAAGTCTGAATTATTGAATGGTTCAAGTAATTTCAGAGTGAAGTAGAAGATCATTGTGACAGGAGGATAAAATGTCTATGATATGATCATAGAGATGAATATCTGAGTTACAAGTTTTGGCACACAATTAAGACATTGTGGAAATTGTTTCGCAATTAATACCGCCTGGAACACCATAGTGTGATGGTGTGTCCGAACATCATAACTGCACCCTATTGGATATGATGCATACCATGATGTCTCTTATCGAGTTACCACTATCGTTCATGGGTTAGGCATTAGACACAACCACATTCACTTTAAATAGGGCACCACGTAATTCCGTTGAGATGACACCGTATGAATTATGGTTTAGAGAAACCTAAGTTGTCGTTTCTTAAAGGTTTGAGGCTGCGATGCTTATGTGAAATTTTTTTCAGGATTGATAAGCTCGAACCCAAAGCGGACAAATTGCATCTTCATAGGACACCCAAAACAGTTGGGTATACCTCCTAATTCAGATCCGAAAGCAATATGGATTGTTTCTTGAATCAGGTCCTTCCTCGAGAAAAGGTTTGTCTCGAAAAGTTGAGTGGGAGGATGGTGGAGACTTGATATGGTTATTGAACCATCACTTCAACCAGTGTGTATCAGGGCACAGGAAGTTGTTCCTGTGGCACCTACACCAATTGAAGTAGAAGCTTATGATAGTGATCATGAAGTTTCGGATCAAGTCACTACCGTACCTTGTAGGGTGACATGGATACGTACTACTTCAGAGTGGTACAGTAATCCTATCTTGAAGGTCATGTTGCTAGACAACAATGAACCTACGAGCTATGGAGAAGCGATGGTGGGCCCAAATTCCGACAAATGGTTAGAAGCCATAAAGTCCGAGATAGGATCCATGTATCAGAACAAAGCATGGACTTTGGTGGACTTGCCCGATGATCGGCAAGCCATTGAGATAAATGGATCTTTAAGAAGAAGACGGACGTGGACGGTAATGTCACCGTCCATGAAGCTCGACTTGTGGCGAAGAATTTTTCACAAGTTCAAGGAGTTGACTACGATGAGATTTTCT
This sequence comes from Triticum dicoccoides, assembly GCF_002162155.2. Lineage (NCBI taxonomy): Eukaryota > Viridiplantae > Streptophyta > Magnoliopsida > Poales > Poaceae > Triticum > Triticum dicoccoides. The sequence goes on from NC_041380.1 coordinate 271,050,729, forward strand.
CATCCGTAGCGATGCTTAAAGTCCGTCGGAATCATGTTAGCATTGGCTGCATTTATGAAATCTGGCAGATGGATGTCAAGACAAGTTTCCTTACCAGTTTTTGTAAGGAAAGGTTGTATGTGATAAAATCAGAAAAGTTTTGTCAATCCTAAGGATGCTAAAAGGTATGCTAGCTCCAGCGATCCTTCTAAGGACTGGAGTAAGCATCTCGGAGTTGGAATGTACACTTTGATGAGATGATCAAAGATTTTGGGTTTGTACAAAGTTTATGAGAAACTTGTATTTCCAAAGAAGTGAGTGGGAGCACTGTAGAATTTCTGATGAGTATATGTTCTTGACATATTGTTGATCAGAAATGATGTAGAATTTCTAGAAAGCATATAGGGTTATTTGAAAGGTGTTTTCAATAGAAAACCTGGATCAAGCTACTTGAACATTGAGCATCAAGATCTATAAGATAGATCAAAATGCTTAATAATACTTTTAAATGAGCACGTACCTTGACATAATCTTGAAGGTGTTCAAGATGGATCAGTCAAAGAAGGAGTTCTTGCCTGAGTTGTAAGGTATGAAGTTAAGACTTAAAGCTCGACCACGGCAGAAGAAAGAGGAAGGACGAAGGTCGTCCCCTATGCTTTTATCATAGGCTCTCTACAGTATGCTATGCTGTGTACTGCACCTGAAGTGTGCCTTGCCATGAGTCAGTCAAGGGGTACAAGAGTGGTCCACGAATGGATCACAGGACAGCGGTCAAAGTTATCCTTAGTAACTAGTGGACTAAGGAATTTTCTCGATTATGGAGGTGATAAAGAGTTCGACGTAAAGAGTTATGTCGATGCAAGCTTAACACCTATCCGGATAGCTCTGAGTAGAAATACCGGATACGTATAATGGAGCAACTTTTAGTATAGCTCCAAGTAGAACAGTTATTTGGAATAGCTCCAAATAGAGCGTGGTAGCTACATCTAGGAGATGACATAGAGATTTGTAAAGCACACACGGATCTAAAAGGTTCAGACCCGTTGACTATAACCTCTCTCACAAGCATAACATGATCAAACCCAGAACTCATCGAGTGTTAATCACATGGTAAATGTGAACTAGATTATTGACTCTAGTAAACTCTTTGGGTGTAAGTCACATGGGGATGTGACCTTGAGTGTTAATCACATATCAATGTGAACTAGATTATTGACTCTAGTGCAAGTGGGAGACTGTTGGAAATATGCCCTAGAGGCAATAATAAAGTGTTATTATTATATTTCCTTGTTCATGATAATTGTCTTTTATTCATGCTATAACTGTATTATCCGGAAATCGTAATACACGTGTGAATACATAGACCACAACATGTCCCTAGTGAGCCTCTAGTTGACTAGCTCGTTGTGATCAACAGATAGTCATGGTTTCCTGGCTATGGACATTGGATGTCGTTGATAACGGGATCACATCATTAGGAGAATCATGTGATGGACAAGACCCAATCCTAAGCATAGCACAAAGATCGTGTAGTTCGTTTGCTAGAGCTTTGCCAATGTCAAGTATCTCTTCCTTTGACCATGAGAGCGTGTAACTCCTGGATACCGTAGGAGTGCTTTGGGTGTATCAAACATCACAACGTAACTGGGTGACTATAAAGGTGCACTACAGGTATCTCCGAAAGTATCTATTGTTTTATGCGGATCGAGACTGGGATTTGTCACTCCGTGTAAACGGAGAGGTATCTCTGGGCCCACTCGGTAGGACATCATCATATGCGCAATGTGACCAAGGAGTTGATCACGGGATGATGTGTTATGGAACGAGTAAAGTGACTTGCCGGTAACGGGATTGAACAAGGTATTGGATACCGACGATCGAATCTCGGGCAAGTAACATACCGATAGACAAAGGGAATTGAATACGGGATTGATTAAGTCCTTGACATCGTGGTTCATCCGATGAGATCATCGTGGATCATGTGGGAGCCATCATGGGTATCCAGATCCCGCTGTTGGTTATTGACCAGAGAACGTCTCGGTCATGTCTGCATGTCTCCCGAACCCGTAGGGTCTACACACTTAAGGTTCGATGACGCTAGGGTTATAAAGGAAGTTTGTATGTGGTTACCGAATGTTGTTCGGAGTCCCGGATGAGATCCCGGACGTCACGAGGAGTTCCGGAATGGTCCGGAGGTAAAGATTTATATATGGGAAGTCCTATTTTGGCCACTGGAAAATGTTCGGGATTTTTCGGTATTGTACCGGGAAGGTTCTAGAAGGTTCCGGAGTGGGGCCCACTTGCATGGGGGGACCCACATGAACGTGGGTAGTGGGGGAAAGGCCCCACACCCCTGGTCAAGGCGCACCAAGATCCCCCCTTAGAAGGAATAAGATCATATCCCAAAGGGATAAGATCAAGATCCCTAAAAAGGGGGGGATAGCAATCGGTGGGGAAGGAAATGATGGGATTTCTTTCCTCCCACCTTTGCCAACGCCCCAATGGACTTGGAGGGCAAGAAACCAGCCCCCTCCACCCCTATATATAGTGGGGAGGCGCATGGGAGCTTCACCCTTGCCCCTGGCGCAGCCCTCCCTCTCCCAAGTGCTCCTCCTCTCTCGCGGTGCTTGGCGAAGCCCTGCAGGATTGCCACGCTCCTCCACCACCACCACGCCGTTGTGCTGCTGCTGGACGGAGTCTTCCTCAACCTCTCCCTCTCTCCTTTCTGGATCAAGGCATGGGAGACGTCACCGGGCTGTACGTGTGTTGAACGCGGAGGTGCCGTCCGTTCGGCACTAGGATCATCGGTGATTTGAATCACGACGAGTACGACTCCATCATCCCCGTTCACTTGAACGCTTCCGCTTAGCGATCTACAAGGGTATGTAGATGCACTCTCTTTCTACTCGTTGTTGGTCTCTCCATAGATAGATCTTGGTGACACGTAGGAAAATTTTGAATTTCTGCTACGTTCCCCAACACTAGCAACCCATAGGTACCAATCCCGGACTTGGAGACAAGAATTGGATACAAGATATGAACTAGGGTTTTGAGAGGAGATGGTGCTGGTGAAGATGTTGATGGAGATTGCCCTCTCCCGATGAGAGGAGCATTGGTGATGACGATGGCGATGATTTCCCCCTCCTGGAGGGAAGTTTCCCCGGCAGAACAGCTCCGCCAGAACCCTAAATTGGTTCTGCCATGGTTCCGCCTCATGGCAGCGGAGTTTCATCCGAGAAGATGGCTTATGATTTCTTTCCTCATCGAAAGACCTCATATAGCAGAAGATGGTCATCAGAGGGCCACCAGGGGGCCCACGAGGTAGGGGGCGCGCCCAGGGGGTAGGGCACGCCCCCACCCTCGTGGGCAGGGTGTGGCCCCCCTGGCAAACTTCTTGCGCTCAATATTTATTATGTATTCTGAAATTGACTTCCGTGAAGTTTCAGGACTTTTGGAGCTGTGCAGAATAGGTCTCTAATATTTGCTCCTTTTCCAGCCCAGAATCCCAGCTGCCGGCATTCTCCCTCTTTATGTAAACCCTGTAAAATAAGAGAGAATAGGCATAAGTATTGTGACATAATGTGTAATAACATCCCATAATGCAATGAATATCGATATAAAAGCATGATGCAAAATGGACGTATTAGGCCCATAACCCACAGTTCCACGGGATCGAAACCTGACTCTCCTGTACACCTCCCTGTTCCCAAAGTTATTCCTCGTGCGTGGCCTCGTATGTAATTCACGAGCCACATTCCAAGAAATCATCAATTTTGGTATCAGACACAATGCTTATTCCCGGTTGCTCCGAACCCCATTCACACTCTCGGTAGGGCGTTAAATGATTGCCCACCCACTTAAAACTTCTCACGCCTTCTTTTATCTCTCTCGATTATTCTCCCGAGTTTCAATTCGAGAGATACTTTCTACCACATCCCTGGAGTTATCTACCAGATAAGCAACCTTGTAGAGGTCCGTACTTCCGAATTTACCCCTTATCCTTTTCGTAAGTATGATGAAGATCCCGAAGAAGGGTTGACGACTTCATCATGATGACCAAAAGCAGAGAAGGCCTCAACATAATGGATCGACCTCTTTGAGAAGAGCAACCAAGAACGACAAGATCTGTTAGAATTTCGCAACCAGAACTTTCCCCCTCACTCCACCTCCTAAATCTTGGGACGAGATTTCTTGTAGTGGAGGAAATTTGTAACACCTGGATAATCAAGCTACAGTAAACCCTGTTAATGATGCTAGGTCATCATAATTAAAATTTTGCTAAGCCTCACTTATTTCAAAATTAGTTCAAATACAAATTCAAATAATAAGTAAAATTATAGTTTCATAAAACAGTGAATTAAAAATGTTCAAAAGGTTAAAAATATTCACTAACTAATTAACAAACAACATCAAACATCTAATAAATATTTAATTGCCCTATAACGACCAAAACAGTAGAAGAACAACCCCAAATTTAAATCATTTCTATTTAAACAAAATTCAAATGGATTCAAATAATCCTCAAGCTTTTGAGGCAATGTCTAAATTTGCAATATAAATATTTGACCAAGTTTATATTTTACAAAACTATTCTGCTTCTAAAATAAGTGTAAACAAAACAATTTAAAAGAAAACAGAAGTTAATAAAAAAAGAAATGAAAAGGCCCCGGAGCACTGGGCCTAGTGCACAGTACGGCCCGACCCAACACCCCGGGTCATCCCCTTCCTACTGCTCTTAGGGGCTCACTAGCCGCCGAGTGCCCATCCACGTCGTGGATCTGCCATGTGGCGGCCCCCCCC
>NC_041380.1:271055903-271158108 GCF_002162155.2 Triticum dicoccoides
TAACCCTAGTCCCACTCGACGCCTCCATTCCCCCATCTCGCATTTCTCTCTTTTCCCCACCATCCCGAGTGTCTTCTTCGTCGTTCATCAGACTCTGCCGCGGCGACCGTCGACCCTGCACCCAACCGCCATGTCCAGAAACTCCGCCAGTGTTTGCTTCGTCCCCCTGGACCACTAGCTCAAGGCCGGAGCCACCCTAGCGCTGGATCGTGTCGCCATACACATCGGGTCATCGCCGCTTGCCGCCGTTGATTCTGTCGCCCTGCTCCTAAACTGCTCAATGGGCCTTCCTTGTGCTCCCCCGGTGAGCTCTGCTTCTTTCCCCTCTTCTTTCTCCATGGATCCGTGCCCGTAGCCGTAGTAGCTGCCTCCGCCGTAGCTCGCCTCCGCCGCCGTGCTCGTCGCCATCAATGTCGTCACCGACGAGCTCGTCCGAGCACGTAGCCGAGCTCAGCGCATGCATAGGAGCTCAACGCCACCGCTAGCACACCTTGCCATGCCCTGAATCACCGTTTGCTCTCACACCCGACTCCGGCTGTTCACCGACGTGCTCGCCACCGTCACTTTCAGCCACCTGTGGCCACGCCACCGCCACCACTAGATGTGGCTCACCGCACTCATTCGGACGCCACCTCCCGCTCTCGAAACGAGCCACCATAGCCGACACCCGACCACCTCCCGACATGCCTGCCACAAAACATGGTCGCCGGAGTTACTCCGGTGACGACACTGACCTGACGCCATGTGGCCGCCTACTGGGTCACTAACACGTGGGCCCAGGGACCCTAGTTGACTGGGTTGACCAGTCAACCCTGCTGACTGGGCACCCTGTGCCACTGACATGTGGGACCCCCTTACTTAACTGAAACTAATTCGAATTTAAACGTAAACTATAAATAATATTGCCACCGAGAGTGGGGACCACATGCTAATTAGTTTGTGTTAGGTTTAAATTAAACTCTAGTTAAACCTCTCTCTATGACATGTGGGACCCACTGGTCAGGGTTGGCCTGAGCCATCTGAGGTTTGACCGCTGATGCTTGGATGATATCATGCTGACATCACAGGTCACTGTTTTGGATAATTCGCATTAAGTAATTAAATTAATTCTAGAGTATTAATAAAACATCAAAAAATAATATAAAATAATCTGTAACTTGGATGAAAATACTTTATACATGAAAGTTGCTCAAAACGACGAGCCGAATCTGACTACGCAGTCCGTTCATCTGCCACACGTCCCTATCCTAGAGAACATGCATGCATCGCCCTTCGTTTCACCTGTCCGAAAATGCCTAACACCGGGAATACTTTCCCGGATGTTTCCCCCTTCACTAGTAGCACCTAGTACCGCATTAGGGCACACCTAGCACCACTTATTGTCATGCCATGCATTTGTTTGCAGTGTATTCATTGTTTATTCCGCCTCTTCGTCCGTTAGACTTCGAGACTGACGCCGCTGCTGCCCCGATCGACTACGGTGTTGACGACCCCTCCTTCTCGACCGAGCTTCCAGGCAAGCAAACCCCCCTTGATCAAGCAGATATCGCCCACTCTCTTCTCTCTTATTCTTGCATTAGGTTTACTACTATTGTTGATTCCATAGCTCCTATTCTTTTGCACCTGTCATTGTTGCTACTATTGTTACCTTTACCTGCTATCCTAAATGCTTAGTATAGGATGCTAGTATTTCATCAGTGGCCCTACATTCTTGTCCACCTTCCATGCTATACTATCGGTCCATGATCACTCGGAAGGTGATCACAGGTATATACATACATACATACTATACATGTTACATGATGTGACTAAAGTCGGGTCGGCTCGTAGAGTACCCACAAGTGATTTCGATGTGGGGGCCGAAGGGGCAGGTGGTTCCATCCAGGTAGTGATGGGCCTGGGTTCCCGAAGGCCCCCTACTATTACTTTGTGGTGGAGCGACGGGGCAGGTTGTGACCACCTAGGAGACAGGTGGGCCTGATCCCTGGTCAGCGTCCACGGATACTTCAAACAACACGCTTAACGAGATCTGGATATTTGATCTGAGTCTGGCCACTGACCTATATGCACTAACCACCATGGGGGAACAGTTATGAACACTCGACATCGTGGTATGAGCCGAAGCCTCCTAGACGTCAGCGACTGAGCGGCGCGCGTTGGGTTGGACCGCGTAACACAACTTCCTTTGTAATGGAGGTTGATAGGTCTGCTCACCGGTCGCGTTCACAACATGCAGGTGTGCCCAGACCCCTGCACGCTTAGGATTTAGACCGACATGCTGACCTCTCTGTTAGGCCTAGGTAGTGCTGCGACGTGTTGACCTTCCAAGGCCGGGCATGACCCAGGAAAATGTGTCCGGCCAGAGGGATCGAGCGTGTTGGGTAATGTGGTGCACCCCTACCGGGAAGTTTATCTATTCGAATAGCCGTGTCCCTCGGTAAAAGGACAACCCGGAGTTTTATTCCAACCTTATGACAACTAGAACCATATACTTAATAAAACACACCCTTTCAAGTTCCATATACGACCTGGTGATCGCTCTCTCACAGGTCGACAAGGAGAGGATCGCCGGGTAGGGTTATGCTATATGTTATTACTTGGTGAACTTACCATCTACTCTCTTCTACATGCTTCAAGATGGAGGCTGCCAGAAGCGTAGTCTTCGATAGGACTAGCTTCTCCCCCTCTTATTCTGGCATTTTGCAGTTTAGTCCACAGATACTACCCATTTCATTGATACCATTGCATATGTAGTGTAGATCCTTGCTTGCGAGTACTTTGGATGAGTACTCATGATCGCTTTGCTACTTATTTCCCCCCTTTTCCCGATTATTGCGATCATCTGATGGAGTCCAGGAGTCAGAGGATCCTGAGGATGATTCCACGTGGAGTTCGACTTCGAGGAGTAGTTAGGAGGTCCAAGGCAGGAGGCTTGCCTTTTCGATCGTTGCTACTTTTGTGCTAGCCTTCTTAAGGCAAACTTGTTTAACTTATGTCTGTACTCGGATATTATTGCTTCTACTGACTCTTGTGTATTCGAGCCCTCGAGGCCCCTGGCTTGTAATATAAAGCTTGTATTATTTTAATTTGTGTCTAGAGTTGTGTTGTGATATCTTCCCGTGAGTCCTTGATCTTGATCGTACACATTTGCGTGTATGATTAGTGTACGGTCAAATCGGGGGCATCACAAGGGATCTGTGTAAACAGTAGACTGACATTGGATCTGTGTAAACATCAGAACTTTTCCGTGTAATTCTGTAATAATCATGTTTATCTAGTCACCTCACGGGTCACTCTTTGGCGAATTAGGAGGCCTCCCCGCCGCCGCCCAAACCTCCACACCTCAACCGCACAAACCTACACACTGCTGTCGAAGGAGGTCGTCCAACACAGGCCTGGGCCGATGGAAGTGCAACCAGTGCGCCCGCATAATGCCTCTAGTTTCCAGGGCCCCTGAATTCTGAAACAGTGTGGCTCATCAGGCGTAGTTGCAAACATCTCCACTGGACGTTGTGGGCCTTTGAGCCGTACTGCATGATGAAACAACAAGCCGCTCATTGGTTTCTCAAAGAAAAAGGAAATAAAATTAACAAACTGCATGATCATGCGATGCCCACAATCGTCCAATCATTGTTCATCTCCAATCCCTATGCTTCCATGGTCTAGGCTCTGATGACGGCTCGCGTCTCTACATTTTTTCTTCATCCTCGCATTGATCGGTCCTTCACTCAAGAAGACACTACCAAGAACTTCCTCTTCTTTCCCACAACCAGACGATGGCACGCCAAGAAGATCACAATTTCTTGATTCCCAATAGATTTCTAGGTTTGTTCATTTTTCTCCCTACTCTCCATCTGATCCGATTCCATCTAGTTCTGCTCCCTGGTCCTCCAGTAATCTCCATTCTCATTAGGCTTGACGGAGAGTTCAAGATGAAGAAGGTGTCCTGGGAAAGGGGATTTCTAGCAGCTACATCCAGTAGGGTTGTCCAAGCCTCCAAGGACAAGATGACAAGGGGTTTGGGTTTGTGTTATTTAGGCATGGTTATATTCTTGCAGCAACATCAGAATAGGAGACACGCAACGAATGAGCGTTGATCCTTTAGATGGTTTTTTCAACTTGATGCCATGATTTCTGTACTATTTGTGTTCTATTTTTTCATGCCACGATGTAATCCACAGAGTATGTGTTCGTGTATATATATATAGGAAATCATGATAACCCCTAAGGTGTCAAGATCGGTCCTAGATATTTTATTATACTTTATTTTTCCGTGTAGTTAGGCCTCATTTTAGAGTTTGGCATAGGGCCCTAGATTTTGCCGGCCTGGCCCTGGTCCAACGGTGGATGGCAGTGGTGGGGAACATCCATCCTCTTTTCATCTCAGCCTCATCGCTCCCATGGCCATCCCACCTGAAGCCAAGGTCCCATGCCTGATATGTTCATCCCTGTCAGTGTCAAAACCGGCGGATCTCGGGTAGGGGGTCCCGAACTGTGCGTCTAGGCCGGATGGTAACAGGAGGCAAGGAACACGAAGTTTTACCCAGGTTCGGGCCCTCTTGATGGAGGTAAAAGCCTACGTCATGCTTGATTAATATTGATGATATGGGTAATACAAGAGTAGATCTACCACGAGATCAGATAGGCTAAACCCTAGAAGCTAGCCTATGGTATGATTGTTGTTCTGTATGTTGTCCTACGGACTAAAACCCTTCGGTTTATATAGACACCGGAGAGGGTTAGGGTTACATAGAGTCGGTTACAATGGTCGGAGATCTATATATCCGTATCGCCAAGCTTGCCTTCCATGCCAAGGAAAGTCCCTTCCGGACACGGGACGAAGTCTTCAATCTTGTATCTTCATAGTCCAGAAGTCCGGCTGAAGGTATAGTCCGGCCATCCGGACACCCCTAATCCAGGACTCCCTCAGTAGCCCCCGAACCAGGCTTCAATGACGATGAGTCCGGCACACAGATTGTCTTCGGCATTGCAAGGTGGGTTCTCCTCCAAATTCTGTGTACCTGTTGAATAAAGTCCAGTTTCTTGTAAATGTTGCGCTCATTTGGCTTCTACACCCAATAATGGCCGTCTCCCACGTGTCAAACGAATATGAAAAGTCTGAGTGTTTTTACATCCACACCCCTAGCCGCGTAAATGAGCCGCCCATATAAGGGGACGAGGATTTAGATCCAAACCGCACGTTCTCCCCTTCACGAGTGTTCATCAGAGCGCATCCGACAAAGGTCCATACCACCATGGCCAGCCGTCGCAACTCCTCCTTTCGCCCTTCCAGCCCTCAGCCTGGATATTGGGAGAGATGCTCCATCCCGCATAGCGAGCTAGTGACGCTCCAGACCAAGGGATTTCTCCCCCCGGCCTATATGGTCCCGGTTCGAGCCGGTCTTGCTATCTATAATGGCGGAGAGCAAGCGGAGAGTGCCCCTAATCCCTCCAAAGGAGAGCGGGTATGCCTCGTCCCTTATTTAATAAGAGGGCTCGGATTTCCAATCCATCCGTTTCTTCGGGGGCTCCTGGAGTTCTGTGGCCTCCAGCTACACAATCTTATGCCTGCCTCCGTATTGCATATCGCGGGCTTCATAGCCCTCTGCAAGCTATTTTTTGGTGTTGAGGCTCATTTCGGGTTGTGGAAAGAGCTATTCTGCCTCGTGCCCCGTTCTCAGAAGGGGTTGACGTATCAAGTGGGCGGAGCCGAAGTGTGGCACATCGCCGGGACCGGATATCTATCCAGAACCCCAAAGAAGGCGTCCGAGGACTGGCCTTCAGAATGGTTTTACATAAAGGACGTCCCGCTGCCGGATCCTGTCCGGATCGGCCTCCCTGAGTTCGACAGTGCTCCACTAAAGAAGCGCCTAAGTTGGTGTCCACGGATCCCTCAGAGGGAAAGTGACAAGGACGTCCGTTACCTGATGGGCCGGATAAGATTGTTAGCTCATTCCGGACTGACCATGATTGGGGTCATGGCCGCATGCATCATGCGAGGGGTGTAGCCGCCACAGTACAAAGGCCACCCCATGTGGGATTTCAACAGGGAGGACGACGCCACCTGCTAGGGCCGTAAGGGACCGGATTCGGCTGCGGCCCTAACAAAGACCTTGTCCGCTTTGTACAAGGGAGAAGAGGAGGAATTTCTCCCGCGTCAACCCACAGGGTGGATTTTCTATGTACAATCCCCCAAGCTGGGAAAGTGGTTTACTTGCCCGTCCATTTTATATTCCCATTGTTAAATATTCAGTCTAACGACTTTATCGCAGGAACTGCGCCAGGCTGTTAAAGAAATAAACAACCCTCCTCCACAACCCGAGGACCCAGGACGGTCCCTCGACCCGGCCTCTCAAGAGGATCTGGACTTATCTGTGGAGCTGATCGATGGAGTGTTCCATCAATTGAGCAAGGACAACGCCTTGGTGGCCATTACGGCCGATTACCCAGGGCTAATCCCGGCCTCCCAGGTAACTGAGATCGAAGTCCCAGTTCCCCGTATAGGGGTCCGCCCTCTCGTGTTTTCAGTTTCCTGATTACAACCGAGCTTTGCAGGGGAGGTTTTTGAGACGGGAGGCCGAACCTGCGACGACAAGCCAACGAGGGGCCGCAGGGCCCCGTGGGCAGAAAAGAGATGCAGTCGGGACCGAGGTGTCAGCGCAAAGGTATGGCGCGCCCCCTTATCCCAGGTGTTATACCTTCAAGGCATATTAACACTCGTGCTCTCTTCAGGACAAAGAGACCTCGCCGGACTATATCCGGGGAGGCTTTCAATCGCGCCTCCACCAGCCAGGCTCCAAAGCCTGGTCCGGAGGCGGAGGCGAACACAAGGCGCTCACCAAACGCCCCTTCGATGGAGGATGTGGACAGGTTGTCTGCCACTAACTCTGAGGTGGAGAGTGCCATGAACCACAGGCATCTCCGGACTATTCTTCGCGACGCTTGTTTCTCCCGAGAGGCATTAGATGCCTTCAATTCGGGAGATGCGTACCTCCGTGCCGCTCAAAATGGTCTAGCCAGAGCCACGGAGCAATATGTAAAAGACATACGGGTAAGAAAATTTTGGTAATTATATATATATACCAGTAGCCCCCGAGACTTGAAACAGTTAGAATAACTGATTTAAGGATCATTTGTTATGCAGGTTCTTACATAAAAGAATTCCCTACTGTCCCAGGAGCTGGAAGAGTGCAAAGCCCAACTTGAGGCCGCACTAGCGGCGGCAGGGGAGCCCAAGGAGACCCCCTCTGGTAACATACACTTCGAAAGATAAGTATTTTGCGAAGCACGGCATGGGTGTGAATCTGACAAATGATATTGCAGATGGCGCCGGATTGAGTCTGGAAAGGCAACAACTCCTACGCCAGTTGAAGGCTGGTGAGAAGGTGCTGACAAAGGTGAGGTGGGAGAAGAACGATCTCCAAGACGCCAACACCAAGCTGGGCGTCGACCTGAAAGATGTTCGTGCCCAGCTGTCAGACTCCGTTAAGGAGAATCAGCGGTTTCGGCGCGGCATATTTAGTTAGTGCTTGAACGAACCTTTGAAAAAAAGTTTGGCGGGGAAGTCGACTCACAGAGTAATGTCTGTAGGTATGCTAACAGGTCGTCCTGCATAGGAGATGCCCGGTTCTACGGGTGACCTTCTTCCCAAGCTCTCGCAACTGCTCGAGCGAGTTTGGTAGGCGATGCAAGGTGTCGCCCAGGCCTTGTGACCATCCATCTCCATGCCCGAAGGTCTTGGAGAGCTTGCGGAGAAGCTAAAGGGAGCACGGCGGCGCTTCCGATTGTGGAAGCTTTCGGCCTGCCATCAAGGCGCTAGGGAGGCCTGGGCCATGGTGAAGACGCGGTACACAAAGGCTGACCCCAACCACATGGCCGAGGTCGGTCCTGTGGGGCCCGATGGGAAGGAGATCCCTGTAAGCTTAGTATACGGCCAAGTAGAATTGGCCGCAAAGTATTCCCAGCAGGACTGTAAATTAGACAGCCTGTTAGATGGTATTGAAGAGGAATACAATCAGTCAGAATGACTATGTAATTTAACTGACATTTATAATGCCTTCTAGCCGGATTGTAGATCGTTTATCATGGCCGACCTTTTCGCTTCAGCCTCGGGACCTGACGGTCCGGAGTGTGTCCGAATTCCCATGCGGTTATATAAGAACCGGGGAATGCATGGAGACCAGGCATAGGGGTCATTAGTGCGTGAACAGACAAGTGCCCGACTAGTTATGTTATATTACATGGTTAGTAAGAAACATCTTCCAGGGAGAATAGTTCTGTTAGGGGTTCCTTTCCCTAGGAGGCATGCCCTAAAGTGCATGCCCATTCCGTGAAAAAGATGTGGGAAAAAGCATCTGGGGGCGCGTAAATAAATAAGTGAAAAGATCATATTTTAGGTCACCGACTGAATATTCCCTTAAGAACGCTAGCTTTCGGCTTCACCCAGTCTGAGGTACACATCCGGCTGATTCGGTAGTAACAATCACAGAGGTGCTCCCTTTACCGCCTAGCTGAAAATCGGGAACGTAGGGGTAAGCACAGGAGCCAGGCAACCCAGCTTGGCCAAAACTTAAGTCATATCGATGCATATAATGGTCAAATAAAAGGTACATGCGGAAATGTAACACATGTGTTGGGCATGAAGCCCGTATAAATAAGCTTCTGTTAAAAGAAGCCCCCAGGTTTAATGAGTGCGAATAGCACGTCATTTGACGAGCCTTTAAAGGCTATAAGAGAAAGGAAGGGGAGAAGGAGAGAAATGTAAGACAGACAGTATATAAAAAATGGACAGAGGAAGGAGACGAACACAGAGTCCGGCGCTAGGCATAGAATCTTCGGAGATGGGCTGCGTTCCATGGGTTCGGCTCGAGTCAGTTATCTGATGCATCTCGCAGGCGGTACGCTCCACCAGTCAGGAGTTGGTCAATTATGAAGGGACCTTCCCACTTGGGCTTGAGTTTGTCCTTTTTCTTGTCCGGCAGGCGTAGAACTAATTCGCCAACATTGTAATTTTTGGCCCATACTTCTCTACTTTGGTATCTTCGAGCCTGCTATTGATAGAATGCGGAACGGGCTTTTGCCACGTCACGCTCCTCCTCCAATGCGTCCAAACTGTCTTGCCGATCGAGTTCGGCTTCTCTTTCTTCGTACATGCGCACTCGAGGTGAGTCATGAATTATGTCGCAAGGCAAAACTGCCTCTGCACCGTACACCATAAAGAATGGTGTGTATCCGGTCGTGCGATTCGGCGTGGTCCACAGCCCCTAGAGTATGGAGTCGAGCTCCTCTACCCAGTGCGTGTTAGATTCCTTGAGGGACCGCACTAATCTGGGTTTGATGCCGCTCATGATAAGACCATTTGCATGTTCGACCTGGCCGTTAGTTTGTGGGTGATAGACGTAAGCATAATCAAGCTTGATGCCCATGTTTTTGCACCAGAGTTTTACCTCGTCGACCGTAAAGCTCGTGCCGTTATCAGTGATGATGCTGTGGGGGACGCTGTAACGGTGTACAACCCCGGATATAAAGTCTATCACCGGTCCGGATTCGGCCGTCTTAACAGGCTTGGCTTCTATCCATTTGGTGAACTTATCCACCATGACCAGTAAGTATTTTTGCTTGTGGGTTCCGCCTTTAAGGGGTCCAACCATGTCAAGCCCCCAGACCGCGAAGGGCCAAGTGATGGGGATAATTTGGAGGGCGGTGGGTGGCATATGGCTTTGGTTTGCAAAGAGCTGGCAGCCGACGCATCGTTGGACTAAGTCCTGGGCGTCTGCCCGGGCCGTCAGCCAATAAAAGCCTGTACGGAAGGCCTTGCTTACAAGGGACCAAGCTGCAGCATGATGACCGCCGAGTTCGGCATGAATTTCAGCCAGGAGGTTCCGCCCTTCCTCTTTGGAGATGCACCTTTGAAGGACTCCGGTAGTGCTTTTCTTATAAAGCTCTCCCTCGTGGACTTTGTAGGTTTTGGATCGCCGCACTATGCAGCATGCCTCATTTTGGTCCTCGGGGAGCTCCTGCCTAGTAAGGTAGGCGAGGAATGGTTCTGTCCACGGGGCAATGAGGGCCATTATTACGTGGGCTGAAGGTGTTATTTCATTGGCAGAGCCTCCAATTGTGTCAGAATGTTCGGTGTCGGGCAGTGCGGTTGGGTCCGGGCTGTTATTGTTCGGCTCCCCTTCCCATACTACGGATGGCTTGAATAGCCTTTCCAAGAAGATGTTGGGGCGGACTACATCACGTTTTGCGCCGATGCATGCCAGGACATCTGCCGCCTGATTATTTTCCCGGGCTATATGGTGAAATTCAAGCCCTTAGAACCGAGCTGACATTTTTAGGACGGCGTTGCGGTAAGCTGCCATTTTTGGATCCTTGGCATCGAAGTCTCCATTTATTTGGGATATTGCGAGGTTTGAGTCCCCGTGCACCTCTAGGCATTGAATGCCCATGGATACTGCCATCCGGAGACCATGTAAAAGGGCCTCATATTCGGCTGCATTGTTGGAGTCTGTGTACATAATCTGGAGTATGTATTGAACTGTGTCTCCTGTGGGGGATGTCAAAACGACGCCAGCCCCTAGTCCGGCCAACATCTTGGAGCCGACGAAATGCATGATCCAATTTGAATATGTGTCGTACTCTTTAGGGAGTTCGGCCTCCGTCCATTCTGCGAGGAAGTCGGCCAAAACTTGCGACTTGATGGCTCGCCGTGGTTTATAAGTTATGTCGAACGGGAGGAGCTTAATGGCCCATTTTGCAATCTGGCCCGTTGCGTCACGGTTGTTTATAATATCGTTAAGTGGTACTTCCGAGGCTACTGTTATTGAACACTCTTGAAAGTAGTGTCATAGCTTCCGGGATGCCATGAATACCGCGTACGCAATCTTTTGATAATGCGGGTACCGTGATTTGCACGGAGTGAGGACAGTGGACACATAATAGACCGGCTTTTGAAGGGGGAATTTGTGTCTGTCTGTTTCTCGTTCGACGACGAGCACTGCGCTTACAACCTGATGTGTTGCTGCAATGTACAATAGCATTGGTTCGCCAATGTTTGGCGCGGCCAGGACTGGGTTTGTTGCCAATATGGCTTTTATTTCGTCGAGTCCGGCCGTGGCTGCATCTGTCCATTCGAAGTGTTCGGTGCGCCGAAGGAGGCGGTAAAGGGGTAGGGCCTTTTCTCCCAAGCGGGAGATAAAGCAGCTTAGAGCCGCCACGCATCCGGTTAACTTTTGTATTTGTTTGAGGTCCTTTGGGATATCCAATTGTGACAGAGCTTGGATCTTGGCTGGATTTGCTTCAATTCCTCTACCGGATACAATGAAGCCCAAGAGCTTTCCGGTTGGGACGCTGAAAACGCATTTTTCTGGGTTGAGCTTGATGTCGTATGTTCGAAGGTTATCAAATGTGAGCCTCAAGTCGTCTACTAGAGATTCGACATGTCTTGTTTTGATGACCACATCATCTACATATGCCTCCACTATTTTGCCGATCTGGTTTGCCAGACATGTCTAAATCATGCACTGATATGTTGCGCCGGCGTTTTTGAGCCCAAAGGGCATTGTGTTGAAGCAGAATGGGCCGTATGGTGTGATAAATGCCGTTGCGGCTTGGTCTGATTCTGCCATCTTGATTTGATGGTAGCCGGAATATGCGTCGAGGAAACACAACGAATCGTGTCCTACGGTAGCGTCGATAATTTGATCGATGCGGGGGAGGGGGAAGGGATCCTTTGGGCAAGCCTTGTTAAGGTCTTTAAAATCAACGCACAGGTGCCAGGATTTATCCTTCTTTCGTACCATCACCAGGTTTGCTAGCTAGTCCGGATGTTTTATATCTCTGATGAATCTGGCCTCCAATAGCTTTGCTAGCTCCTCTCCCATGGCATGTCTCTTAGGTTCGGAAAAACGCAGAAGAGCTTGTTTGACAGGTTTGAATCCTTTTAGGATATTTAAGCTGTGCTCGGCCAGCGTGCGTGGGATTCCTGGCATGTCTGAAGGGTGCCAGGCGAAAATGTCCCAGTTCTCTCGTAGGAACTCTCGCAGTGCGGCGTCTACACCAGGGTTTAACTGTGCCCCGATGGAAGCTGTTTTATTGGGGTCCGTTGGATGGACCAGGAATTTGACTATTTCGTCCGCCGGTTTAAAGGAGGTGGACTTGGATCTTTTGTCGAGTACCACATCATCCATATTCACCATGGAGCGTAGCGCAGTCAGTTCCTCAGCCGCTAGGGCTTCGGATAGTGCCTCGAGGGCCAATGCGACTGTCTTGTTTTTGGCGCGGAGTGCTATGTCAGGATCACTAGCGAGAGTGATGATCCCGTTAGGCACGGGCATCTTGAGCTTCATGTACCCGTAATGGGGTATTGCTTGGAAGACTGTAAACGCTTCCCGCCCTAGCAGAGCGTGATAACCGCTGCTGAACGGAGCCACATGGAACGTGACCTCTTCGGACCTGTAATTATCCAGTGTGTCGAACACCACATCTAGTGTGATTTTTCCTGTACAGCGCGCTTCCCGACTGGGGATTATTCCTCTAAAGATTGTGCTGCTTCGCTCAATGCGGTTCCAGTCTATTTCCATTTTTTGAAGGGTTTCCTCATAAATGAGGTTCAATCCGCTGCCGCCGTCCATGAGTACCTTGGTAAGACGAAAGCCGTCTACTATTGGACTGAGGACCAATGCGGCTGGTGCTCGGGCTGTTCGGAACTTAGGTTCATCACTGGCGTTAAAGATAATAGTCGTGTCACTCCATGGGTTTATTGTTGCTACTTGGTAGACTTCGGCAAGGCTGTGGAGTGTCCTTTTTTGCATATTATTTGATGCTAAAGTCTCGAAGACTGTTAATACCGTATTGGTGTCTCTGGGGTGGCTTTCTGTGGCCTCCAGAATTAGGAGATCTTCGCCAATTTTGGCCACCTGCCGGAGTATCCAACATGCTCTAAGGCTGTGAGTTGGTGTGGCGTCCTCTGTACTGTGAATTTTACAGGGTCCATTAAGCCATCCTTCCAGTACGGTTCCATGCCCTGTAGAGGGTTTTTGCTTTTTGGTGTTTGACCCGGGTGTCTGACGATGATGCACCTTTTTATTTCGGACTGGGTTTGTATTCAGGGCCGGATCGTCCCAAAATTTTATTTCGGTTTTCCAGGCGCTTTCCATTGCACAGTACTTTCGTACAATGGATGCTAAGTCAGCGAAGCGTGTAATATCACCGCGACTTATGGCGTTGAGGATTCCCTTGTCCATGCAATTATTGCATAAGATTGAGATTGCGTCTTCCTCGCGGCAGTCCCTTATCCTGTTCCTAACCAGGAGGAATCTGGCCCAGTAATGATGTAATGTTTCATCGGGCTCTTGCCTGATTTGGGATAGATCGCTTATGTTCGGGTGGGTGGGTGGAATTAAATCCGAAGCCTCACCCAATCTGAGGCTCAGAGGCCGAGGAATTTCCGAACTCGAAAATTTGGATTCCTGGATGTTGTCCAATGAATCCAGCCCGTCGCCTGACTCTAAGTTCAGGTCTTGAGTGATATCCTCCCCTCCGCGGGTATCCGGCTTGGAGGGATCGGGAATCCGGACGTAGCTAGTCCTTAAGATAAATGAAGGGTCGCCGCACTATCCCTCTACCACGGCAACGTGATGGGTGACTTGGGAGAGTTAATCTCTCTCAAATCGGGTTTAGGCCCAATCTGGTCGTAATCCGTAGCGACTCCCAGGGCGGCGATGCGATCCAAGAGCTCGTTTATGGAGGAGAGCTCCATTGGATCTAACTGCTCGGCGAGTTCCGAGCTGACATGAAGATTGTTTTCGATGGCTCGAGAGGTCATCGTTGGCGCAGAAGCCGAACAGGCGGTCATAAGAAAACCACCTAGCCGGAGGGTTTGGCCGATAGCCAAAGATCCCTTAGCAACGGTGCCGTCTTTAAAGACGGGGCGAGGCATCCTTCCTGATGGCGACGACACAGAGGAACTCTCAATGAAAGCACCAATGTCGGTGTCAAAACCGGTGGATCTCGGGTAGGGGGTCCCGAACTGTGCGTGTAGGCCGGATGGTAACAGGAGGCAAGGGACACGAAGTTTTACCCAGGTTCGGGCCCTCTTGATGGAGGTAAAACCCTACGTCCTGCTTGATTAATATTGATGATATGGGTAGTACAAGAGTAGATCTACCACGAGATCGGAGAGGCTAAACCCTAGAAGCTAGCCTATGGTATGATTGTTGTTCTGTATGTTGTCCTACGGACTAAAACCCTTTGGTTTATATAGACACCGGAGACGGTTAGGGTTACATAGAGTCGGTTACAATGGTAGGAGATCTGTATATCCGTATCGCCAAGCTTGCCTTCCACGCCAAGGAAAGTCCCTTCTGGACACGGGACGAAGTCTTCAATCTTGTATCTTCATAGTCCAGGAGTCTGGCTGAAGGTATAGTCCGGCCATCCGGACACCCCCTAATCCAGGACTCCCTCAATCCCAAACCCCCAACTTTGGAGAGCTCCATTCGCATCCTCTCTAGTTGTGTTGCATGCCCTCAATGTGCCTAGCACTCTACGGTGTCCACACTGTGGGTTGGTGTGGCTGGTCGCGATTCGGGTTGGTTGCAATTGGGTCCCTACGCCAATGGCTCTCTACGGTTAATGGTGCTGCTGGGGCGCAGTCATGTTGGGTTTTGCCTTGGAGCCTGTTGGCGTTGTCACGTTCTGCTCCAGACTTTGGTGTTTTGGATCCAACTGCCCCAACCGCAGGGTTGCTGATTGATACGTCTCCAACTTATCTATAATTTTTGATTGTTCCATGCTATTATATTATCTGTTTTGGATGTTTAATGGGCTTTACTATGCACTTTTATATTATTTTTTGGACTAACCTATTAATCGAAAGCCCAATGCAAATTGCTGTTTTTTTTGCCTATTTTAGTGTTTTGCAGAAAAGGAATATCAAACGGAATCCAAACGGAATGAAACCTTTGCGAGGATGTTTTTTGGAACAATCGTGATCCAGGAGACTTGGAGTGGACGTCAAGGAAGTAGCGAGGAAGCCACGAGGTAGGAAGGCACACCCCCCACCCTCATGGGCCCCTCGCAGCTCCACCGACCTACTTCTTTCGCCTATATATATTCTTATACCCTAAAACATTCGGAGAGAGCAACGAAACACCTTTTCCACCGCTGCAACCTTCTGTACATGTGAGATCCCATCTTGGGGCCTTTTCCGGCGCTCCGCCGGAGGGGGATGCGATCACGGAGGGCTTGTACATCAACACCATAGCCTCTCCGATGATGTGTGAGTAGTTTACCACAGACCTTCGGGTCCATAGCTATTAGCTAGATGGCTTCTTCCCTCTCTTTGGATCTCAATACAAAGTTCTCCTCGATCTTCTTGGAGATCTATTTGATGTAACTCTTTTTGCGGTGTGTTTGCCGAGATCCGATGAATTGTGGGTTTATGAACTTGATTATCTATGAATATTATTTGATTCTTCTCTGAATTCTTATATGCATGATTTGATATATTT
This sequence comes from Triticum dicoccoides, assembly GCF_002162155.2. NCBI lineage: Eukaryota > Viridiplantae > Streptophyta > Magnoliopsida > Poales > Poaceae > Triticum > Triticum dicoccoides. Next base: position 271,071,416 of record NC_041380.1, read on the forward strand.
GCAAGTCTCTTTGAATTATCAGTTTGGTTTGGCCTACTAGATTGATCTTTCTTGCAATGGGAGAAGTGCTTAGCTTTGGGTTCAATCTTGCGGTGTCCTTTCCCAGTGACAGCAGGGGCAGCAAGGCATGTATTGTATTGTTGCCATCGAGGATAAAAAGATGGGGTTTATATCATATTGATTGAGTTTATCCCTCTACATCATGTCATCTGGCCTAAAGCGTTACTCCGTTCTTATGAACTTAATACTCTAGATGCATGCTGGATAGTGGTCGATGTGTGGAGTAATAGTAGTAGATGCAGAATCATTTCGGTCTACTTGTCACGGACGTGATGCCTATATTCATGATCATTGCCTTAGATATCATCCTAACTATGCGCTTTTCTATTAGTTTCTCGGTAGTAATTTGTTCACCCACCATAATACATGCTATCTTGAGAGAAGACACTAGTGAAACCTATGGCCCCCGGGTCTACTTTACATCATATAAGTTTCCAATCTACAATTCTAGTTTACTATTTTGCAATCTTTATTTTCCAATCTATACCACAAAAATACCAAAAATATTTATCTTATTATCTTTATCAGATCTCAATTTTGCAAGTGGTCGTGAAGGGATTGACAACCCCTTTATTGTGTTGGTTGCAAGGTTCTTATTTGTTAGTGCAGGTACTAGGCGATTTGCGTGTAGTCTCCTACTGGATTGATACCTTGGTTTTCAAAAACTGAGGGAAATACTTACGCTACTTTGTTGCATCACCCTTTCCTCTTGAAGGGAAAACCAACACATGCTCAAGAGGTAGCACTGATCTGCATCGATAGCCCTTGCCTGCTACACCTCTACCGGATGGGTGGCCAAGGCTCCTACTCCTGTTGGGCTGCGGCAGTTGTCGTTGACGTGGCTGGTACGCCCAGATCCAGATGCACCATTGCGCGACTACAGACTTCAGGCGATGGCGCAACAACGTGCTTGTGGTGCGACGGCGGGCAAGCAAGAGGTGGGCATAGTGCCATGGTCGGGAGACGCAGCATTGATCTGTTGCTTGTGCGCTCCTGATATAACGGCGAGCGTGCGACACTGGTGATATGTTTTTCATGCTCTAGCTTCGGCCATGTCATGCACTGGACCAACAGGCCTGGATATTGCTCTTTTCAATGTGGTGGTAGTCTCGGTGATGGTGTGCGCTGCCATCGGTGTTGCTGGTGCTTGTGGTGACCACTCCATCCTATGGCAAAAGACTCATTGCGGACTGCAGTGATCATCAAAGGTATTCCTGAGGGTTTCTCTCTTCACGTCCGGTGGTTGACTTCAACGGGGAGATGCAAACTATGAACGGTGACTTGACGCAATGGGATGGTTGTGTAGCGGCGGCGATCGCATGTAGCTACTGGGATTGGGAAAAAGTGGGGCGACAATACATAAATGACATCAATGGTGGTGCTACTCGAGCACACGATCTCGAGCTCTAGGGGTGAAAACCTAGGATCTGACCCAAATTGGCTATACCTGGCAATGATGATGTTTTTACGTCGTTACCTTGTTGAAGGCATTGCTCGGATATCTCAAACCAGTTTTCAGGGTGAAAATCTAGATTCTGGTCTTCGGCGATTGCATACGGTGACAATGACATTTGAGTGTTGCACCTTTCCTGAAGGCATTGCTGCTAAAGAATGTCGTCGCATGTGTGCTGTCATGAGATGGTTGGCATGGATATGGTCATCGTTATAGTTTGTTGATTGCAGATCTGATAGCTTCTGTTTTTTTCTTTTTTCCTCGCCTACGGATAGCATTGGTCTTAGGTAATCTCGAACGCCGACTGAGGGAGTCCTGGATTAGGGGGTGTCCGGATAGCCGGACTATACCTTCGGCCGGACTCCTGGACTATGTAGGTACAAGATTGAAGACTTCGTCCCGTGTCCAGAAGGGACTTTCCTTGGCGTGGAAGGCAAGCTTGGCGATACAGATATGTAGATCTCCTACCATTGTAACCGACTCTGTGTAACCCTAGCCCTCTCCGGTGTCTATATAAACCGGAGGGTTTTAGTCCGTAGGACGAAGAACAATCATACCATAGGCTAGCTTCTAGGGTTTAGCCTCCTTGATCTAGTGGTAGATCTACTCTTGTACTACTCATATCATCAATATTAATCAAGCAGGACGTAGGGTTTTACCTCCATCAAGAGGGCCCGAACCTGGGTAAAACATTGTGTCCCCTGCCTCCTGTTACCATCCGCCTAGACACACAGTTCGGGACCCCCTACCCGAGATCCGCCGGTTTTGACACCGACATTGGTGCTTTCATTGAGAGTTCCTCTGTGTCGTCACTTTTAGGCCCGATGGCTCCTCCGATCATCAACGACGATGCGACCCAGGGTGAGACTTTTCTCCCCGGTCAGATCTTCGTATTTGGCGGCTTTGCACCGCGGGCCAATTCGCTTGGCCATCTGGAGCAGATCGAAAGCTACGCCCCTGGCCGTCAGGTCAGATTTGGAAGTTTAAACTACACAGCGGACCTCCGCGGAGACTTGATCTTCGACGGATTCGAGCCGCAGCCGAGCGCGCCGCACTGTCATGATGGGCATGATCTAGCTCTACCGCCGAACAGTGCCCTGGAGGCCGCACCCGCATCAGCTCCGACCCTTAATTCGGAGCCAACTGCGCCAATCGAGGATGGGTGGTTGGACACCGCCTCGGGGGCTACAATCTCTATGATGATCGAGCCGAACACCAGCCCTATTCTCCGCGAAGCCCGTGACTCCAAGGAGCCGGACTCCCCTCCAGACTCCGAGCCCTCCGCACCCCTACCGATCGAACCCGATTGGGCGCCGATCATGGAGTTCACCACCGCGGACATCTTTCAGCACTAGCCCTTAGGCGATATTCTGAATTCACTAAAGTCTCTCTCTTTATCAGGAGAGCCCTGGCCGGACTATGGTCAACAAGGTTGGGATGCGGATGATGAAGAAATTCAAAACCCACCCACCACCCACTTCGTAGCCACTGTCGATAATTTAAACGACGTGCTCGACTTTGACTCCGAAGACATCGACGGTATGGACGACGATGTAGAAGATGAACATGAACCAACGCCTATAAGGCACTGGACGTCCACCTCATCTCATGATGTATACATGGTGGACACACCCAAAGGAAGTGATGACGAGGAACACAGGGATGCAACGAGGGATCGTTCACTCGAAAAGCAATCAAAGCAGCGATGTAAGCGCCGCTCCAAGCCCCGCCTCGACAGAGACAACAGCCATACAGACCCAACCATAGAGCAGGACGAGCCGGCGGACGACGAACATGCCTTCGAGCAACCGTTCGAATAGGGCAACTTGGATAAACAAACCGAACACCCCGTCCCCGGCGGAAACAACAGTCTGGACGACCTTACGCTGGATAAGCTCATGGAGCAGAAGAACCTCCACGAAGGGCTTGTCGCTACTGCGCGTAGCCTGAAAAAGCATAAGCGGAAGCTCAAAACTGTGGAAGATGCACTCAGAATCAGATGGAGCAAAGTACGCAACACCGCAAACAAATATGTCGGCAGTCGCCACACAAAAGGCTATCCAAAGCGAAAGCTACTGCCTGAATTTGACTAGGAGGCCTTAGAGCCCCCACAGTCAAAAAAATAGGAAAGCCACCCGGTCGGATAGACGACCGCATGGCCAGCATGGAGTGGCAAGTGGCGACGCACACAAGCCGGCACGCGATCCGCCAAAGGATCTGCATCAAAAAGATGGCCCAGCCAGATCTATCTACGGGCCAAGAAAGCAAGCTCTAGTAAGCAATGCAACACAACAAATATCCGAACATCACGGCACACCCAAATACAAGGGTGCCGCACACCCCCTATGTTTCACCGATGAGGTGCTGGACCATGAATTTCCAGCGGGATTCAAGCCCGTAAGCATAGAGGCGTACGACGGAACAACAGACCCTGGGGTCTGGATCGAGGATTATATCCTCCACATACACATGGCCAGAGGAGATGACCTCCACGCCATAAAATACTTACCCCTCAAGCTTAAAGCGCCAGCCCGGCATTGGCTCAAAAGCCTTCCCGAAAACACCATTGGAAGTTGGGAAGAGCTTGAGGATGCTTTCCGGGCAAATTTTCAAGGGACCTATGTCCGCCCTCCAGATGCAAACGATCTCAATCACATAACTCAACAGCCCAGAGAGTCAGCCCGGAAATTCTGGAACAAATTTCTCACTAAAAAGAATCAGATAGTCGACTGTCCGGGCGCCGAAGCCCTAGCAGCTTTTAAGCATAACGTTCGAGACGAATGGCTCGCCAGACACCTTGACCAAGAAAATCCAAGAACAATGGCCACATTAACAAGCCTCATGACCCGCTTTTGTGCAGGAGAGGACAGCTGGTTGGCAAGATGTAGCACCAGCGACCCAAGTACATCCAAAGTTAGGGATGGAAACGGAAAACCCCGACGCAACAAGGACCGGCGCCGGAATAAGAGAAACAGCCCAAAGAGCACGGCGGTCAACGCCAGATTCAAAAGCTCGCGGCAGAATCAGAGGAAGCCGCCCCTCAAGGATAACAGGGACGAGCTATCCAACTTAAACAAAATATTGGACAAGATATGTCAAATACACAGTACTCCCGGGAAGCCTGCGAACCATACCCACAGAGATTGTTGGGTTTTCAAGCAATCCGGCAAACTCAACACCGAACACAAGGGGCTCGACACACCAAGTGAGGACGACGACGAACCCCACAATCAGAGCACCAGGAAACAAAAGGATTTCCCACAAGAAGTCAAAACAGTAAACTTACTTCACGTGACGAACAGAATGGCGCCAACAGAGATACGCGCCATACGACCTATCCCAAAGGAGTCTCGGCAATGGTTGTTAAAACCGATCACCTTCGACCATCAGGATTACTCTAGAAGTATCCGGAACGCAGGCTGGACTGCCTTGGTATTAGATCCAATAATCGGCGGACTCCACTTTACAAATGTCCTGATGGACGGCAGCAGTGGTCTAAACCTGTTATACCAGGACACAATCCGCAACATGGGGATAGACCCAACAAAAATTCGCCATAGCAAAACCTCCTTCAAAGGGGTAACGCCAGGCCCGGATGCCCGTTGCATGGGTTCTCTCCGGCTAGAAGTTATGTTCGGCTCCCCCGATAACTTCCGTCGCGAACAACTAACTTTCCACATTGCCCCATTCTCAACTAGCTATCAAGCACTGCTGGGAAGCTTTCGCCCGCTTTAACGCAATACCGCATTATGCATCTCTCATGCTTAAGATGCCCGGTCCACGAGACATCATCTCATTAAAGGGAAACATTGAGTGTTCCCCCCACGTGGAACACAGTGCGGCTGCCTTGACAGCCCCACAATAAAGCGGCTTCACCAGCCAAAGCACCTAAACAGGTCGTCAAGACCACGGACACGGCTAGACGAGTCCGGCATAAACATACAATTGATAAAGGCTTAATAGCCATATGCCCCTATACTAGGGGCTCCGCGCATATAAAACAAGAGACAATAAAGCTCAATTTTACCCATTTCGATTTATACTTCGTTTATTTAGTATAACTTATGTTCGGCACGATCTTTCTTTAACTAAGTTCCTCTCTTTTACAGATGAACACCATGCCACGCCCGTCCAGGATATGGCACAACGGAGACACAGGCGCAGACGTGCAGCAGGGACCCGTTCCAAGGATTCTTTTCAGATTAAGACCCTGCGTAAACCTTTTTTACTGTCTCTTCTTGATACACATCCCCTGGTTTCTTGGTATAACCAAGGAGGAGGCTGGCGTTTTGGCATGTGGCCACGTCAGAGTTTTTGCGCGTACCTGGACACTAGGGGCTTATTACTAAGGGCTTTATCCCGCCCGCCCTCATAAAGACCGAATACCTTAGGGAGTGTTCGGTGTCGCGAGTTTGGCCTTATATGCATCAGCTCCGAATCATGTCTTTGGTCCAATGTTGGGTTTGCCCGGCTCCTCTATTTTGCTACCTTACGTTCCGCTCTATCGGCTAAGGCGGCACCAGGAGAACTAATGCGATTGTGCCCTGGTTCGGCCAGGCAAGCACCTCAGTAGAGAAAGCCGAAAACTGATTGTCATGATATAGCGTGAGACTGGTAAACCACTCGGTGACTTACCGGAATCTTTAGAATTCCTCCGCATTAACAAAGGGCCGCTTCCCGGCCAGGCACATACGCGCCCCGAGTTTGGGCGAGCGCAGGCGCCACCAGGAGCTATATAAGTAGCCTCACTGTCAAACTCCTATGGCTAAGTGAAAGTGATAAAGCATCATAGTCCGATTGCCTAGTTCGCTGCGCTATCACCTCCTTTGTAGGACCAAGACGTTGGATCAAGTGTGAAAATGCGCCTTCTGCGAACACCCTCGCATTATGTGCGTGGGGGCTGAAGCCGACGACTGCCATCTTTCAGATTATATATACATATATGTTAAACGGCCGCAAAGGAGGTATTATAATACTTGCAGGCACAAGTATAAAAAGCTTCTACAATTTATCAAAATATTGTTTTACAATAATGCTATTAGAATATAGTGTCCTTCGAGCACTGCGTCTCTATTAAACGAGCGCCTTGCAGAACTTCCTGAAAATAGTGCTCGGCAGGTACTCGGCTTCCATTCGAGTCTGGGGATGCAACAACGGTGGCCTCCATTTCTGCCCAGTATGTCTTGACATGGGCAAGAGCCATCCGCGCACCCTCTATGCACGCTGACCTCTTCATCGCATTGATACGCGGCGCCGCACCAAGGAACTGCTGCACCAAGTTGAAATAACTTTTCGGCTCTGGCCTCTCTGGCCACAGATGACTCATGACATACTTCATGGCGAGTCCGGACAACCTATTTAGCTCAGCCCATTCAACCAAACGATTGGCTAATGACAGCGGACGCTCCGGATTGTGGAACTGCGACCAAAAGAGCTTTTCCACTTCGCGATCTTCTTGATCTCGGAAGTGTTCGGCCGCATCCGCGGCACTCGCTGCCAAATCCAGATAGGTGTCCGCCGTACTCCACATCTGGTCCAATGGAGCATGTTTAGGATCACAGAACTTCCTCCGCAGCATAAAGGGCTTTCCAGCCGCGATCTCTCCGGCCTGACGCAGCTCCTCCTTCATAGCCCTCATCGCAGAGCGAGCATCCTTGGCATCGGCAACGGCCTTCTCCAGGTCCGTCTGTTCCGCCCGATCTTCTTTTTCAAGAAGCTTGCAACGGTCAGCAGCGTTCTTCAGCTTCACGGCCATCTCGGCCATTTCCTTCTTGCTTCGGCTGTGAGCAGCCTGTTCGGCTTTGAGCTCTTCAATTGCCTTTCCGGCAGCCGCATCACTTTTCCTGGCTTGATCCTTGGCTCGGGCAAGTTCCGCCCGAAGATTCTCCATGGCGGTAGCACCATCTACATCAAGCGCACACATTGTAAGATACTGGCATAAAGCTCCTCTTACCAGGTGCCGCCGGAGGAATTACATACCTTGCGCCTCGTCAAGCCGCTTGTTGATAAGCGCGATGTTAGTGTCTGCCACGTCAAGTTGCCGCTTTAGCTCGGCAAATTCATCAGTCCGGCTTGCCACCGGACACTTCGCCACCTACGTATGAAGGTGGCATATTAGACATGGGATTACGATCCTCTACGCGCCATCACTTTTGACAACGCACAGAGTCTCAGGGGCTACTATCTACACAGGGCGCATCTTATTTATGCGCAACTGTCCAAAAAGGGTACATTATTTCACGTACCTCAAAACCTGTCAGTAAACTCCTGACGGCCTCATGCAATCCTCTCTCCGCGGATGAAATCCTCTCAATCACCGTACCCATCAATGCACGGTGCTCCTCTGAGATAGATGCTTTCCCTAGCAGATCCTTCAGCTCCTCCGACCGCGCACCAGACGGCGCCGGACTTGTCCGATGGCCCTTTTCGAAGGCCGAACACGGAGGACTTTGGGGGGCCATATGACTGCCTTCCGTCCCTGCTGGATTCAGAGAAACCCTCCGCGACAATACCTCAGGGTTGCCCGCCTCACGAGGCGGTACGGCAGGGGGAGGCGTTCCGCTCTCCATCATCTCCGGAAGAAGATCCCCCGAAGATGAGCTCTGCTGAGAAGGGCTAAGGTCCGAGCTACAAGGTAAATTTTCGATTACTTTTCTCAGATATAAAGCAAGGATTTCTCTCGTTCCTTAAAAAGAAAACTCCTCTCTACTTACGGCTCGATGGAGGGCTGATCCCCTTGAGGGCATAATTCGGCCGAAGTATCCCCCAGCACAGGACCCTCTGGTGAAGATTTCTTCCCCCGCTTTGAGGCCATGGTCTCCGGGTCTTCAGTGGCGGTCCTCTTCTTCCCCCGAGGAGAGGAATTTTCGATTCCTCCCTTCCGGACAACCTCCTTCGAGGAGGCTGTAGCTTCCTTGTCCCCTCCCTCGCTTTCCTTTGAAGGCACAACCTTCAACATCCTGACTAGCACGGGACCCGGCGTGGTCTCGGGGAGGGGGGCCGGACACCTGATTAGCTTTGCTTTCGCTATCCACTCCTGTTTAAAGGACAGCTCTTTTAGGGGCAATTTTATGATAAATATACGGATAGCGAGTCTGGGCACAAGGCTACTTACTTGAGTATCCGGACGATTGTAGCTCAGACCTGCGTCCTCCGTAGAATCCGGACACACTACTTGTGGTCCGAAGAACAATTTGTACATCTCCACGGGCGTCATGCCAAGAAAATGTTGGAGAACTCGTGGTCCCTCCGGGTTGAACTCCCACAGGCGGAGGGGGCGACATTTGCAGGGCAGAACTCGGTGAATTAACACAAACTGCATCACCACAACCAGACTGATGTCTCTTTCTAGGAGATCTCGGATGCGGCTCTACAACAGGGGCACGTCCTTTGCCGGTCCCCAGTCCAGCCCCTTATTGACCCATGACGCCAGTCGTGGCGGGGGACCCGAGCGGAAAGCAGGCAGCGCCACCCACTTGGTGCTCCTGGGAGCTGTGACATAAAACCACTCTCGTTGCCATAAGTTGGACTCCCCTGGAAAAGAGCCCTCAGGCCATGGAGCACCAGCATTCTTGCTTATAAAAGCACCTCCGCACTCCGCGTGCCGTCCCTCGATCATCTTCGGCTCTACTTTGAAGGTCTTGAGCCATAGTCCGAAGTGAGAAGTAATACGGTGGAAGGCTTCACACACGACGATGAATGAGGAAATATGGAGGATGGACTCCAGAGCTAGGTCGTGAAATTCCAGCCCATAATAAAACATGAGCCCCCTCACGAAGGGATTAGTCGGGAATCCTAGCCCTCGAAGGAAGTGAGACATGAACACCACACTCTCACCAGGCTTGGGAGTGGGAATGACCTGCCCTTGAGCAGGCAGCCTATGCGAGATTTCGCCGGTCAAGAACCTGGCCTCTCTCAACTTCAGCACGTCCTCCTCCGTGACGGAGGAGGGCATCCATCGGCCTCGAAGGTCGGAACCGGACATTGTTGAAGGTCCGAAGCGCCTGAAATCTGGAGCCTTGGGTGTTGGAACTCGAGGCGAAGGGCAAACTCGTTTGAGATTGAAAGAAAGGAGTAAGACCTTGGTCTCTTTATAAGAGGTTGAATACCAAGGGCCCTCCCCGTGACCGTTTGGGACTCGCCTTTGATCGAGAAAACATACCAACAGGTATGGTTGGGTTACCCATGCCCGTATTGATGAGAATCCCGGAATAAGGGGACATGATCTCTGCTTTGACAAGGCGTGCCAAGGAAACTGCCTCGCTAAACCCGCTGAGGTGGGACCATAAAACGATTCGAATAAAGACTTGGCCGTGGTGTGATGTCACGCTACGGAATACGTCAGCAGATTAGATTTGTGTAAATATTATTCTCTCTATGGCAATATGAGGAAACTTATTTTGCAGACCCAGACACTACCTTTGTGTTCAAAATCTTCTATGAAGTACTTGGAGGAGGAACCACCTTGCAAATGCCGAAGACAATCTGCGCGCCGGACTCGTCGTCATTGAAGCCTGGTTCAGGGGCTACTGAGGGAGTCCTGGATTAGGGGGTGTCCGGATAGCCGGACTATACCTTCGGCCGGACTCCTGGACTATGAAGATACAAGATTGAAGACTTCGTCCCATGTCCGGAAGGGACTTTCCTTGGCGTGTAAGGCAAGCTTGGTGATACGGATATGTAGATCTCCTACCATTGTAACCGACTCTGTGTAACCCTAGTCCTCTTCGATGTCTATATAAACTAGAGGGTTTTAGTCCGTAGGATGAAGAACAATCATACCATAGGCTAGCTTCTAGGGTTTAGCCTCCTTGATCTCGTGGTAGATCTACTCTTGTACTACCCATATCATCAATATTAATCAAGCAGGACGTAGGGTTTTACCTCCATCAAGAGGGCCCGAACCTGGGTAAAACATTATGTCCCCTGCCTCCTGTTACCATCCGCCTAGACGCACAGTTCGGGACCCCCTACCCAAGATCCGCCGGTTTTGACACCGACACCTACCATCAAACCACCCGCAACCATCCGGACCGCGCGGTCCGGACGTCATTTGTCATCCAAGGCGGTCCTGCATCGCTCCGTCGACTGGTACAGAAATCATTTTTCCCACAAACCAGATACAAACGGGGGGGAGGGAGTTACGGGCGTCCGGTCTGCTGCGACGACCGCGTTGGACTAACTTGGCCCAACAAAAAAACCTCCCGTGCCGACACACTTTCCCGCCTGAAGTTAGCTGCTCGCATTCATGCCGCTCTAGAGCGGCTTCTTGCTACTTCTTGAGCTTGCGTTGGTTTTTCCCTTGAAGAGGAAAGGGTGATGTAGCAAAGTAGAGATAAGTATTTCCCTCAGTTTGAGAACCAAGGTATCAATCTAGTAGGAGACAACACACAAGTCACCGAATACCTGCACAAAAAAACAAACAACTTGCACCCAACGCGTTAAAGGGGTTGTGAATCCCTTCACGGTTACTTGCAAAAGTGAGATCTGATAGAGATAGAAAAACGATAAAGTAAATATATTTTTTATTTTTGGATTGTAGATTGGAAAGTAAAAGATTGCAAAATAGTAAATCGAAAAATAATATTGTAGATTGGAAACTTATACAATGGAAAATAGACCGAGGGGCCATAGGTTCCACTAGAGGCTTCTCTCAAGATAGCAAATAATGCGGTGGGTGAACAAATTACTACCGAGAAATTGATACAAAAGTGTAAAGTTATGATGATATCTAAGGCAATGATCATGAATATAGGCACCACGTCCGTGTCAAGTAGACTGAAATGATTCTGCATCTACTACTATTACTCCACACATCGACCGTTCTCCAGCATGCATCTATAGTATTAAGTTCATAAAGAACAAAGTAATGCACTAAGTAACATGACATGATGTAGAGGAATTAACTCAAGCAATATGATGAAAACCCCATGTTTTTATCCTCGATGGAAACAATACAATACGTGCCTTGCTGCCCCTGCTGTCACTAGGAAAGGACACCACAAGATTGAACCCAAAGCTAAGCACTTCTCCCATTGCAAGAAAAACCAATCTAGTTGGCCTAACCAAACCGATATTTCGAAGAGAATTAAAAAGATATCAAATCATGCATAAAAGAATTCAGAGGAGATTCAAATAATATTCATAGATAAGCTGATCATATGTCCACAATTCATCGGATCTCGGGAAACACGCCGCAAAAGAGTATTACATCGAATAGAGCTCCAAGAACATCGAGGAGAACATGGTATTGAGAATCAAAGAGAGAGAAGAAGCCATCTAGCTACTAGATATGGACCCGTAGGTCTGAAATAAACTACTCACGCTTCATCGGAAGGGCAATAGAGTTGATGTTGAAGCCCTCCGTGATCGAATCCCCCTCCGACAGGACACCGGAAAAGGCCCCTAGATGGGATCTCACGGGTACAGAAGGTTGCGGCGGTGGAAAAGTGTTTTCGTGGATCCCCCTGTTGGTTTGGGGATATATGGGTATATATAGGCGAAAGAATTTGGGTAGGAGGTGCACGAGGGGCCCACAAGGGTGGGGGGTACGCCCTTCATCCTTATGGTCGCCTCAGGGATCCTCTGACTTCATCTCCAAGTCTCCTGGTTGTCTTCTGGCCCAAGAAAAATCACCACGAAGGTTTTATTCCGTTTGGTATTCCTTTTCTGCGAAACTCAAAAAAAGGAAAAACAGGAACTAGCACTGGCACTAGGCTCTAGGTTAATTGGTTAGTCCCAAAAATAATATAAAATAGCATATAAATGCGTATAAAACATCCAAAATAGATAATATAATAGCATGGAACAATCAAAAATTATATATATGTTGGAGACGTATCAAGCATCCCCAATCTTAATTTCTTCTCGTCCTCGGGTAGGTAAATGATAAAAAAAATTGATGTGGAATGCTACCTAACATATTTATCCATGTAATACTTCTTTATTGTGGCATCAATGTTCAGATCCATATGATTCAAAACAAAAGTTTAATATTGACATAAAAACAATAATACATCAAGCATACTAACAAGGCAATTATATCTTCTCAAAATAACATGGCCAAAGAAAGCTTATCCCTACAAAATCATATTGTCTGGCTATGCTCCATCGTCATCACACAAAATATTCAAATCATGCACAACCTCGACGACAAGCTAAGCAATTGTTTCAAACTTTTGATGTTCTCAAACTTTTTCAACTTTCACGCAATACATGAGTGTGAGACATGGACATAGCACTATAGGTGGAATAGAATATGGTGGTTGTGGAGAAGACAAAAAGAAGGAGATAGTCTCACATCAACTAGGCGTATCAAATGGCTATGGAGATTCCCATCAATAGATCAATGTGAGTGAGTAGGGATTGCCTTGCAACGGATGCACTAGAGCTATAAGTTTATGGAAGCTCAAAAAAAACTAATTGGGTGTGCATCCAACTTGCTTGCTCATGAAGACCTAGGGCAATTTGAGGAAGCCCATCGTTGGAATAAACAAGCCAAGTTCTATAATGAAAAATTCCCACTAGTATATGAAAGTGATAACATAGGAGACTCTCTATCACGAAGATCATGGTGCTACTTGGAAGCACAAGTGTGGAAAAAGGATAGTAACATTGCCCGTTCTCTCTTTTTCCCTCATTTTTGGGCCTTCTCTTTTTTTATTTGTCCTTTCTCTCTTTTTTTATTTCCTCACATGGGATAATGATCTAATAATGAAGATCATCACACTTTTATTTACTTACAACTCAAGAATTACAACTCGATACTTAGAACAAAATATGACTCTATATGAATGCCTCCGGCGGTGTACCGGGATGTGCAGTGAATCAAGAGTGACATGTATAAAAATGATGAAAGTTGGATTTGCCACAAATACGATGTCAACTACATGATCATGCAAAGCAATATGACAATGATGAAGCGTGTCATAATAAACGGAACGGTGGAAAGTTACATCGCAACATATCTCGGAATAGCTATGGAAATGCCATAATAGGTAGGTATGGTGGCTGTTTTGAGGAATGTATATGGTGGGTTTATGGCACCAGCGAAAGTTGCGTGGCACTAGAGAGGCTAGCAATGGTGGAAGAGTGAGAGTGCATATAATCCATGGACTCAACATTAGTCATAAAGAACTCACACTTATTGCAAAAATCTATTAGTCATTGAAAGAAAGTAATGCCGCATGCTCCTAGGGGGATAGATTGGTAGGAAAAGACCATTGCTTGTCCCCGACCGCCACTCATAAGTAAGACAATCAAAAAATATTTCATGCTCCAACTTCGTTACAGAACGGTTCACCACACGTGCATGCTACGGGACTCACAAACCTTAACACAATTATTTATCAAATTCACAATTACTCACTAGCATGACTCTAATATAACTATCTTTATATATCAAAACAATCATAAGGAATCAAACTTCTCATAATATTCAATGCACATTATATGAAAGTTTTCATTATATCCCTCTTGGACGCCAATCGTATTAGGACTAAATTTATAACCAAAGCAAATTACCATGCTGTTTAAAACCTCTCAAAATAATATAAGTGTGGCATGAGAGTTCAACAATTTCTATAAAATAAAACCACCGTCGTGCTCTAAAAGATATAAGTGAAGCACTAGAGCAAAATTGCCTAGCTCAAAAGATATAAGTGAAGCACATAGAGTATTCTAATAAATCACGATTCATGTGTGTCCCTCTCAAAAGGTGTGTACAACAAGGATGATTGTGGCAAACTAAAAAGCAAATACTCAAATCATACAAGACGCTCCAAGCAAAAAAATATCATGTGGTGAATAAAAATATAGCCTCAAGTAAAGTTACCGATAGAAGACGAACGAGGGGATGCCTTCCGGGGCATCCCCAAGCTTAGGCTCTTGGGTCCTTGAATATTACCTTGGGTGCCTTGGGCATCCCCAAGCCTAGGCTCTTGCCACTCATTATTCCATAGTCCATCAAATCCTTACCCAAAACTTGAAAACTTCACAAGACAAAACTCAACAGAAAATCTCATAAGCTCCATTAGTATAAGAAAATAAATCACCACTTCTGGTACTATTGTGAACTCATTCTTTATTTATATTGGTGTAATATCTACTATATTCCAACTTTTCCATGGTTCATACCCCCGATACTTTCCATAGATTCATCAAAATAAGCAAACAACACATGGAAAACAGAATCTGTCAAAAACAGAACAATCTGTAGCAATATGTAACTCTCGAACACTGTAACTCCAAAAATTCTGAAAATTTAGAACAACCTAAGAAATTTGTTTATTAATCTACTGAAAAAATAATCAGTATTTTATCGCGCCTCTGTTAAAAATGAAAATTAATCTCCTGGACGCAAAAGTTTCTGTTTTTTAGCAAAATCAAATCAACTATCACCGTAAGCTATCCCAAAGGTCTTACTTGGCACAAACACTAATTAAAACACAAAACCACAACGTAAGCTAAATAAATTATTTAATGTAAAACAGGACCTAAAAAGCAAGAACAAAAATCAAATTGGGTTGCCTCCCAACAAGCGTTGTTGTTTAACGCCCCTAGCTAGGCATAAAAACACGAATAGATCTAGGTATTGTCATCTTTGGTATGCAATCCATAAGTGCAAGGGCATATTTATCCCTAAGGTGTTTTGGTGATTGATGATAATGCTTTTGCGGACTAACCATGTGCTTTGAGCTATTCAGAGATTCATCCTTTGGCACGAGACGATTCTTTCCCCTCGGAGTTTTTATTCAAGACAGTGTAGCTCTTTCGTTTCTGGTTTGGTGGACTTGTCTCATAGGAGTCTTCGTACTATCAAGAGGGGGTCCGCTTTGGTAAGGCTAGGGTGGAATCAACACGTACACTTCCTTTTCGCATCCTATGAGCCTTCCCGCGTTGATGGAGGTCTCTTTCCCTGCTTTATGAGCTTGTTTTGGTCCGAGCGGTAGTACCGCGGTGCCCAGCGGTAGTATCGCTTGTGGGTCCTCATCCGCAGTACCGTTGCGGTACCGGGCTCCTACCACGTCGACTCGAGGGGGTCGCCTCTCGTGTCGGATTGTGCGGCACTAAGCAGCGGTAGTAGAAGCGGTAGTACCGCTTGAGAGCAGTAGTACCACCCTGCCACCGCGGCAGTACCGCACTGGGTCTGTTTCCTGCTCATACACCAGCCCTCCCAGACTGCACAGCAGTACCGCGAGGGGGAGCGGTAGTACTGCTGGTCCCAGCGATAGTACCGCTGCCCCCTGTGGTAGTACCGCTTCTGCGGGGCTGTTTTAGGGGGTAACGGTTGGATTGTTCCCCCCTCTATAAAAGGGGGTCTTCTTCTTCAACGTTGACTTACCTCTTCCCCCAAAAGCTCCATTAATGCTCCAAGCTCCATTTTCGCCCGATCTCTCTCCCTAGCCAATCAAACTTGTTGATTTGCTCGGGATTGGTTGAGAAGGCCCCGATCTACACTTCCACCAAGAGAAATTTGATTCCCCCACTAATCCCTAGTGGATCTTGTTACTCTTGGGTGTTTGAGCACCCTAGACGGTTGGGGTCACCACGGAGCCATATTCCATTGTGGTGAAGCTTCATGGTGTTGTTGGGAGCCTCCGATTAAGTTGTGGAGATTGCCCCAACCTTGTTTGTAAAGGTCCAGTCGCCGCCTCCAAGGGCACCAATAGTGGAATCATGGCATCTCGCATTGTGTGAGGGCGTGAGAAGTATATGGTGGCCCTAGTGGATTCTTGGGGAGCATTGTGCCTCCACACCGCTCCAAGGTGACGTACTTCCCCTCAAAAGGAAGGAACTTCGGTAACACATCCTCGTCTTCATGAGCTCCACTCTTGGTTATCTTGTACCTTAACTTGAGCAAGCTTATTTGTATTATTTCCATTGCTTGCTTGTGTGCTTGTTGTTGTTGCATCATATAGGTTGCTCACCTAGTTGCACATCTAGACAACCTACTTTGATGCAAAGTTTAATTTGGCAAAGAAAAACTAAAAATTGTTAGTTGCCTATTCACTCCCCTCTAGTCAACTATATCGATCCTTTCAATTGGTATCAGAGCCTCGTCTCTTTACTAAGGACTTTGTCGTCCTACGAGTATGGTTGATACCGTAGACGGTGTGGAGGAGCACTCCGGTGTGAATCCGATCTCGTCTACAGGCGATGGGGGAACCGCGGTCTCTCATGAGGAATTCAATGTGGCTTTGGAAACATTGAAAACCTCCATGACGACCGAGGTTGAAAGCATGTTTAATAAATTCATAGAAGGGCTTAAACTTTCCACCGCATCGTTGAAAGTGAGTGATCCCACTAACAAGGTGACGGATGCTAACTCCAACAAGGAGGAAGCTATGAGTGAAAAGGCTCCTTCTTCTAGTGGTAAAAATGGCACCGGCATCTTTGCCCATGGGGAACCTCTACTTGTTTATGGTGGACCGATTCCTTACACTCATTTGAATCATGTCGGTCCCCCCCTAAGATTGTGAAAATGAGGACTTTGATTCTTGGGTTTATCGTTTCAAGCATCATTTAAATCATGTGAATACTAATCTTTGGAGAATCATTGAAGAAGGTTTCGATCCGCATGACCGAAGCAACTTCACTCCTAGAGAAGCCGCGGATAATCAATTCAATGAGAATGCTCTCTTCATCATCCAAGATGCAATTTCACCCGAAGATCTTCCTCACCTCCGGCCCTTCGCCATGGCCAAAGATGCATGGCACCAAGTTGTTTCCCTCTACAGGGGAAGCGCAAGCATTCAACACTCCAACTATGAAGTGGTGCAAGATGAAGCCGATGAGTTTGCAATGAAAGAAGATGAAGAACCTCGTGAGCTTTATCGGAGAGTAACCAAACTCGCGGTCTCACTCCGAGATCATGGGAGCGAGGATACGGATGACAATTGGATCAAGCGCAAATTCCTCAAGGCAATGATGCCTTACCACAAGGCCATGTCCTCCGTCATTCGTCAAAGGCCGGACTTCCACACCTTGTCCTCAAGTGAAGTGTTGGATGAGTTTGTGGCTATGAGCATCTTGGACAAAACTGCCAAGAAGGTGGTGCTACATTCTCAAAGAGCAAAGAAGCCCAACCTTGCATTAAAGGCCAAGGTGAGGGTGGAAGAAGAGGACGAAGAGGAAGAAGAGGAGAGCAACCCGGAGATACAAAGTATGCCTATCATGAACACATGGCTCTTGCTTCAAGGAAATTTTGGAGCAAGAAGAACTCAAGGCCCAACTTCAACAAGAACAAGTCAAGTGGTGCGAAGGTCAAGCAACGTATTAGGACTTGCTATAATTGTGGCAATGTGAGTCATTTCGTTGCAGAATGCCCTTATGAGAAGAAGGAAGACAATGGTGGCAAGCTCATCCAAAAGGACAAAGTCAAGTCTTTCCCCAACAAGAGCAACTTCACCAAGAAGACTCCTCCCAAGGCGTTGGTGGTACAAGAAGAGTACAATGAGGATGATAATGATGATGAAGATGGTGAGTTGGTTGCCATGGCCTCCGTTGCCATTGCGACAACTCCACGGGTGTCACTCTTTGACTCACCCAATGAGAACATCACCGCCAAGTGCCTCATGGCTAAAGCCACCAACAAGGTAGCCCCCAACATCAAAACTACCATCATTAATAATCCTTGTTTGACGGATTGCACTGATGAATATGAGGGATCTAATGTGGAGGAGAATGAGTTTGAGTCCTTTATGGGTAAACTCAAGGGTAAATCCAAGAAGCATTTCGTTGCTCACTTGGAACAACTTGGTGAAGCCAATGACATGATCGATGCTCACGAATCTCCAAGATGAAGGGGCATAGTCGTGACTATGCCGATGAGATTTTGGATCTTTCCAATGCTCTTGAGGAAGAGTGTGGTCTTCGTTTGGCTCTTTAGGAGTCACACAACGTTGATCACGCTAAGTTAAAGAAATTTTTTGATCATGCTCTTGTTGTATCTCGTGTGCTAAACTCCGAGAAGGCCAAGCTTGGGGTTGATCTTGCTAGACTCAGAGAGGAGTTTGACTTACTTGACAAGGCTCACGAGGTCTTGAAGGGTGCTCATGCTAGCCTCAAAGAGTCTCATAATCAACTTCAAGTAAAGCTAACCAAGGAGAAAGCCACTTTTCCTCGTATGATGTCAATTGATAATGCAAATGCTACTAACCCATGTTGTGAGCATGTGCATCTTGTTGAGGAGAACGCTAAGTTGAAGGAGCAACTTGAGAAAGGTCTTGTGTCTTGCATACAAAGCGAGAAGAACCTCAACGACCTTTTGAGCAATCAAAAGGAAGTTGTGGACAAAGAAGGGATTGGGTACGTGCCCAAGTCTAAGAACAAGAAGAAGAATGACAAGGACAAACGACCTCCTCCTCTCAAGCAAACCTTTGTGAAGGAGGGAGAGGGTGCTACTAAGGAGAAGGAGAAGAACACCATGAGGGGTAGTGATGCCAAGAAGGGCAACTCTTCCCTTCCCAACAAAGCCGGCGACTTTAGCCCTTCTTATGTGTTGTGACGTGCTAGTGATGGGCATATTTATGCCAAATTTGTTGGTTCTCCTTATGAGTGCATTGAATGGTCTATTTGGGTTCCTAAGACCTTTGTTACTAATACCAAAGGACCCATTACAAAATGGGTACCTAAAACCAAGCATTGATCTCTTGTAGGTGTTTGCTTCCGGTGGGGGATCATGGTTGCTCGATAGTGGAGCTACTAATCATATGACCGAAAGCAAGGACTTGGTGGTGGACGTGCAAAAGATTCCATCCATGCCCACCAACATCGAGTGGGGTGACGCCTCGTCCTCTAAGGTATTGGGACTTGGCAAGGTTGTCATTTCTCATGATCTTACGATCGAGAAGGTCATGCTTGTTGAGTCCTTGCATATAATTTACTTTCCGTTCGTCAACTAGCACTCATGGGCTTTGCCATCTTCTTTGATGTCGATACCGCGGCCCTCTTGTGGAGCAAGACTCTTAAAGTAGCCTTTGTTGGGCATGTCAAAAATGGTCTCTATGTGATTAACTTTTCGGAGCGACTCACTAAGACCGCGACATGCCTAATGGCTAAAGTTCACATGGGATGGCTTTGGCATCGCCGTCTAGCCCATGTCAATATGAGATCTTTGCAAAGTCTTCTCAAGGTGGACCATGTCCGTGGACTAACAGATGTTACTTTTGCCAAAGATCGTGCTTGCAGTGCTTGTATCGAAGGAAAGCTACATGAAAAGGCTCACCCTCCCACGACTATCATTTACTCGAAGAGGCCTTTGGATCTCCCTCACATGGATCTCTTTGGGCCTCCATCTTTTGATAGTCTTGGGGGTAGGAAGTATTGCTTGGTGATTGTGGATGATTATTCAAGATACACTTGGGTATTTTTCTTCAAGAGGAAGAGTGAGACCCAACAAACCGTCATTGACTTTGCAAATGAAGCTCAACATCAACACAATGCAAAGATCTTGACAATAAGAAGTGACAACATCACCGAGTTCAAGAACTACACCTTGGATGAGTTTCTTAGTGATGAGGGGATCAAGCATCAATATTCCGCACCTTACACCCCTCAACAAAATGGTGTAGCGGAGAGGAAGAACCGGGCGTTGATGGATGCGGCAAGGACCATGATGGCGGAGTTCAAGTCTCCATACAACTTTTGGGCAGAAGCCATCAACATCGCGTGTCATGCATCAAACCGGCACTACCTCCGCAAAGGCTTGAACAAGACTCCATATGAGATACTCACCGGGAACAAGCCCAACCTCAAGTACTTCTGGGTGTTCGGGTGTAAGTGTTTCATTCTCAAGAAAGGTGTTCGTTTGTCTAAATTTGAGGCTAGAGCTCATGAGGGCATATTTGTTGGTTATGCTACAAACTCCCATGCTTACCGTGTCCTCAATAAGTCCACGGGACTTATTGAGGAAAATAACGGCTCCCAAGTGGAGCAAAGTGGCACTTGTGATGTAGGTGATGAAATTCCTCCCCAAGCCATAAGAAGAATGGGTGTTGGTTTTATCTTACGCATTGAGGAACCCCTTGTGGCCGAAGGAGAAGGATAATGTTTCACTCAAGTGGAGCCATCACCAACCCAAGGCCCACACACTTCCGAAGAACAAAGTGAAGGCCCTCAACCTCAAGAACAAGACCAAGGGCAAGGTCAATCTCAAGATGGTATTGTAACATCAAGTGATGCCCAAGGTCAAGTTCTCTCCTCCGAGCAAGTTCAAGATCAAGAGCTTCCTCGAGATCAAGAACAAGCTCAAGACGGAGCTCAAGATGATCAAGTGACCGCTCCTTGACTCACCCCCGAGGAGGAATTGGAGCGTCGTGCCGCCAAGATTGCTTCCAAGCTCTCCACCAAAGATCATCTCATGACAAATGTGCTTGGAAGCTTAAGAAAGGGGGTAAGCACTCGTAGACAATTAGCAAACTATTGTGAACATCATGCGTTTGTCTCTTGTGTTGAACCCCAAAAGGTCTATGAGGCGCTCGAAGATCCGGATTGACTCAATGCCATGCATGAAGAACTCAACAACTTCGAGCACAACAAGGTGTGGAGATTGGTGCCAAGGCCAACGGGGAACCATAATGTCATTGGAACCAAGTGGATATTCAAGAACAAGCAAGATACTCATGGGATTATCATTCACAGCAAGGCTCGTTTGGTAGCACAAGGCTACTCCCAAGTCGAGGGTATCGACTATGGTGAAACCTTTGCTCCCGTTGCTCGCCTTGAATCCATTCGCATGTTGATTGCATATGCTTCTCATCATAACTTTAAGTTACAACAAATGGATGTGAAGAGTGCTTTTCTTAATGGTCCTATTAATGAGTTTGTATATGTCAGCACCCCCCTAGGTTCGAGGATCCCTACTTTCCCGATCATGTGTATCAACTCGATAAGGCACTCTATGGCCTTAAGCAAGCCCCACGTGTGTGGTATGACCACCTTACCGAGTTGTTGCAAGATCGTGGTTTTGAAATTGGGAAAATCGACCCCACTCTTTTTACTTAGAAGGTCAAAGGGGAGTTGTTTGCGTGCCAACTATATGTTGATGATATTCTCTTTGGTTCCGCTAACAAAGCTTTCAATGAGGAATTTGCCACGCTCATGACCTCCAAGTTGAAGATGTCCATGGTCCATGATGGGAGAGTTGAAGTTCTTCCTTGGTTTCGAAGTCAAACAAAGAAGAGAAGGAACCTTCATCAACCAAGCCAAATACACTCAAGACATGCTCAAGAGATTAAAGCTAAGTGATGCCAAGCCGGCTTCCACTCCCATGCCCACCAAGTGCCAACTTGACATTGATCCCAATGGTAAAGCGGTGGATCAAAAGGTATATCGCTCCATGATTGGCTCCTTGCTTTACCTTTGTGCATCTAGACCGGATATCATGTTGAGTGTGGGAATTTGTGCACGGTTTCAAGATGCACGTAAGGAAAGCCACTTTGTGGCGGTCAAGCAAATCTTTCTCATACACCAAACTTTGGCTTATGGTACCCAAGAGGAGCAAACTTCAAGCTTGTAGGATATTCGGACTCCGATTGGGCGGGAGACAAAGTGGATAGGAAGTCCACTTCCGGAGGGTGCCAATTTCTTGGTTGCTCTTTGGTGAGTTGGTCTTCCAAGAAACAAAGTTGTGTGTCTCTCTCGTCCACCGAAGCGGAGGATGTGGCGGCCGGTAGTTGTTGTGCACAACTTCTTTGGATGAGGCAAACTTTAAAGGATTATGGTGTCATTTGTGACAAAGTGCCTCTTTGGTGTGACAAAGAAAGTGCCATCAAGATTTCTCTCAACCTGGTCCAACACTTCAAGACGAAGCATATTGAGATTCGGCATCACTTCATCCAGGATCACATTAGGCGAGGGGAGATTGAGCTCAACTATGTCAACACTCATGATAAACTTGCAGATATCTTCACGAAGCCCTTGAATGAAGCAAGATTTCGCGAGTTAAGGCATGAGCTAAATATCATTGATTCGAGCAATGTTGCTTGAACCTTTCACACCCCACCATACTCAACTTGATGTCTTGTTTAGATGTAGGCATGGACATAGGGGGAGTGTGGTTCTCTCAATGAACCTTCCCTCCCCTCGTTTTGCATAAACTAATCAAACTCTTTCATTCTAGCCATTTTTGATGGTTCTTGTGCTTCAAAGATGAGTTTTGGTCATGGGCCCAAGGTTAAAATCTTCGCGGCACCATACCTCCAGACTCAAACATAGGTGGCCTCGGCCACCGCCCTCTCTTGTAGGAGTGTGTGTTCTTCGTCTTCTTTGTGTTTGCTTTGCATGTGTGTTTTCTCTTGTTTTCTTATCGTTTTACCTTCTTGAGCTAAGCCGTTTTGGCCAGTCTTTTTGCGGCTGAGCGGTACTACCGCTGGGTGCGCGGTACTACCGCTGATGAACGTCAAGCAGTACTACCACCCACCCCAGCGGTACTACCACTATGGGGCGGGCGATGGGGGTTATGTGGGGCCGGGGGAGTTGCTTTTCTCCCCCATACCCATTCGCCCCACTTTCTCATCTTCCTCGTCGCTCCAGAGACGTCTCACTGCAGGAGGGCTTCGGTCGGCCGCCGTCTTTGTGTCGTTCCTCTCCAGTTCCTCCGGTGGAGTCGATCCCCACCGCGTCCTCTTGCCATGGATGCCGGTATTGCCCCCATTCCCGTTCTCTCTTACCTAGATCTCACATCTAGTTGTTAGGGGCAATAGGCATTGCTTTTCTCGATTTTTGGCTAAGTCGAGGCTTGAGTAGGATGGAGATGACATTTAGGCCTTTTGGGTTGATGATTGGTAGGCTTATTTTTGAATTTGGCATCCACGGTAGTGCCGGATCTATCCACGGCAGTAGGGAACCGCCATTCCCCGTCTGGAGCGGTACTACCGTTCTTCTTGCACAGTACTACCGCTCGAGCGGTACTGCCGCGGTGGGGTCGCGGTACTACCGCTGGATGCCCAATTCCATTATTTCCTACCACTCTTTGATCCATGTTGTATTGTTTGGATGCTTATGCTCTTTCTTTCGTGTTGTTTCTTCTGCTCGTGTGTTTGGTTCCAGGTGATGAACATCCTGAGCAGCAAGTCCACCGTGTCAACCCCGGACGTGCAACGTCCAAGCGCTACAGCACCTCTGAGGCAACGGCGGCCTCTTCAAGTGCTCTGCCAAGTGTTCCTCCAAGTGTTCTGCCTCAAATGAAGAAGATGAGTGTGTCCAAGCCCAAGCCAAGGGCCAAGTCTGTGACAGAGATGTCCGCCAAGGAATTCTAGGAGAAGCATCGGCGCAACCCCTATGAGGTCGATCAAGAGCCTGCCTTGGTCAACCGCCCGTTCTGGAACCGCTTTCAGTATGTTGTCTACTTTGATGTGATCAAGGACAAGAAGAACCTTTTTGTTGACGTTTTCTCCATCGATGTTGCCTTTATGGAGAAGGATTCAGACTACTTTGGGGAGGCTCTTCAGATGTGCTATCTGTTGAACATCCTCAGGATAATGCAGTTCAACAAGGATTTTGATGCAGATTTGGTGGCTCAGTTTTATGCCACCGTCCATCCTGGGACAGATGAGGACAGAACTCTGACCTGGATGACAAATGGCAGGCTGCTTACTGTCAAGTGGAAGACCTTCATGGAGCTTCTTGAAGTTGAGGATCAAGGTCTTGAGAACCCAGTTGGCTTTCACCCTCACCGCAATGCAACTTCCACTCACAAGCAATCTCTCTGGCCATACTGTACCTTGAATATTAACCCAGTGACTCAGAAAGAGACCTATGAGCTGCCAGCATTTCTGGATATTCTCCATCGCATCTTCACGGAGACACTCTTCCCTCGCATCGGCAACTTGGATATGTTACACTCTTATCTTGTGGACATGCTTCTTTTCTGTCAACATGAGAAGGAAGAAAACACTGGAGACTCTTTGGATATCTCTCATGTCATGTGGTCTGAGTTGGTTTCCGCCGTGTCTGAGTGCAAGTGCCCTATCTATGGACCGTTTATCATGTTGCTCATTGAGAAGGCCTGGGAGCGTGTGTATCCTAGGGTGGTGCTGGAGACTAGGGATCTAGTTTCTCATGAGATCAAGCGTCTGAGGAAGAAGGAGAACTGGGGCACCACTGCTCCGAGTTCTGGTGTTCCGCCTGGAGCTGCTGACATGGAGACCGAGGTTGATGCTGATGATGACGATGACTATGGGTCATCTGGAGCAGAACCCTCTTGGGCAAAGAAGCTCAAGCGCAAGATGAAGAAACTCTTCTGCATGGAGTCTCACAGTCAGTACATGACTCATGTGGCTGAGAAGCAAGCCAGGAGTCGTCACAAGGAGCTCGTGCATCAGTTGGGTGCGACCGTTGCCAGCGGATCTGAGGGCAAGATCACTGATGAGGAGGAGTGGATTCAGCAGCACTGTCCGTGGACCGACTCAGACACCGAGCAGTTTCCGACCGATGACGGCGGTGGAGACGATCACGCTGGGATATGATGTTCGAGATCCTTAGTTGGCTATCACCTAGAGTCATAGCTTTGCTCTTTGGCTTTTTGGTGTCTTGATGACAAAGGGGGAGAGAGTTTATGGATTTTTGTTGTCGAGTTGCGAGTGTGTGTTTGTGTGGCGTGGTTGCCTTGCCTGTCTTTCTCGCAAACTTTTTTTCTCGTGTTGAACCTTTCTTGCGTTGGTTTGGTTGTGCTCGTGAGACTTATCTTTCATATGGTGTAAGACATATGCACTCTATCGCATCTTATTGAGCTTATGTTATCTTGTGCTAGTTATGCTATGCTCTTATCTAATATCTTGCTTAGTGTTAGCCTTATGTTGCAAGATATGCATTGTCTCTAAAATATAGGGGGAGTGTCGATCCTAGTATGTGTGCCGTGCAGTCCAAAGCACTTTTCTAGATAGCACACATCTAGGAGGAGCCCATCTATATTTTAGAGATGTGGGGTTTGCTTATGTCATATATTTTTCCCTTTGTGCAAATCCCGTATTGTCATCAATCCACCAAAAAGGGGGAGATTGTAAGGGCACATTATACATAAGGTGTTTTTGGTGATTGATGACAATGCTTTTGCGGACTAACCATGTGCTTTGAGCTTTTCAGAGATTCATCCTTTGGCACGAGACGATTCTTACCCCTCGGAGTTTTTATTCAAGACGGTGTAGCTCTTTCATTTCTGGTTTGGTGGACTTGTCTCGTAGGAGTTCCGTACTATCAAGAGGGGGTACGCTTTGGTAAGGCTATGGTGGAATCAACACGCACACTTCCTTTTCGCACCCTCTGAGCCTTCCCGCATCGATGGAGGTCTCTTTCCCTGCTTTATGAGCTTGTTTTCGTCCGAGCGGTAGTACCGCGGTGCCCAGCGGTAGTACCGCTTGTGGGTCCTCATCCGCAGTACCGCTGCGGTACCGGCCTCCTACCTTGTCGACTCGAGGGGGTCGCCTCTCGTGTCGGATTGTGCGGCACTAAGCAACGGCAGTAGAAGCGGTAGTACTGCTCGAGAGCGGTAGTACCACCCTACCACCGCGGCAGTACCGCACTGGGTCTGTTTCCTGCTCATACACCAGCCCTCCCAGACTGCACGACAGTACCGCGAGGGGGAGCGGTAGTACCGCTAGTCCCAGTGATAGTACCGCTGCTCCCTGCGGTAGTACCGCCCTCTGCAGGGATGTTTTCGGGGTAACGGTTGGATTGTTCCCCCCTCTATAAAAGGGGGTCTTCTTCTTCAACGTTGACTTACCGCTTCCCCCAAAAGCTCCATTAATGCTCCAAGCTCCATTTTCGCCCGATCTCTCTCCCCAGCCAATCAAACTTGTTGATTTGCTCGGGATTGGTTGAGAAGGCCCCGATCTACACTTCCACCAAGAGAAATTTGATTCCCCCACTAATCCCTAGCGGATCTTGTTACTCTTGGGTGTTTGAGCACCCTAGATGGTTGAGGTCACCACGGAGCCATATTCCATTGTGGTGAAGCTTCATGGTGTTGTTGGGAGCCTCCGATTAAGTTGTGGAGATTGCCCCAACCTTGTTTGTAAAGGTCCAGTCGCCGCCTCCAAGGGCACCAATAGTGGAATCACGGCATCTCGCATTGTGTGAGGGCGTGAGGAGAATAAGGTGGCCCTAGTGGCTTCTTGGGGAGCATTGTGCCTCCACACCGCTCCAACGGAGACGTACTTCCCCTCAAAAGGAAGGAACTTCGGTAACACATCCTCGTCTTCATCGGCTCCACTCTTGGTTATCTCGTACCTTCACTTGAGCAAGCTTATTTGTATTATTTCCATTGCTTACTTGTGTGCTTGTTGTTGTTGCATCACATAGGTTGCTCACCTAGTTGCACATCTAGACAACCTACTTTGATGCAAAGTTTAATTTGGCAAAGAAAAGCTAAAAATTGTTACTTGCCTATTCACCCCCGCCCCCTCTAGTCAACTATATCGATCCTTTCAATAAGTAGCCCTCATATAGATTCATATGGAAATTTAATTTTCTTTCTAGGAAAGTGTTCCATGTCCTTCCTTAACAGAAGTTGAAATATAATGTTTCCTTCTTTCATATCAATAATTGCACCAATCGTTCTAAGGCAAGGTCTACCAAGAATAATAGGACATGTAGGATTGCAATCTATATCAAGAACAATAAAATCTACGGGCACATAATTCCTATTTGCAACAATAATAACATCATTAATCCTTCCCATTGGTTTCTTAATAGTGGAATCCGCAAGATGCAAATTTAAAGAACAATCATCAAATTCACGGAAACCTAGCACATCACAAAAAGTTTTTGGAATCGTGGAAACACTAGAACCCAAATCACACAAAGCATGGCATTCATAATCTTCAATATTAATATTAGTAGTAGGTTCCCACTCATCATAAAGTTTTCTAGGAAACTTCCAATATATTCAAGCTTTTGTTCAAAAGATTGCATCATAGCATCAAGGATATGTTTAGTAAAAGCTTTGTTTTGATTATAGGCATGAGGAGAATTCAACATGGATTGCAACAAGGAAATACACCCTATTAAAGAACAATTATCATAATTAAATTCCTTGAAATCCAAAAGAGTGGGTTCATTGCTACCTAAAGTTTTGACCTCTCCAATCCCACTTTTATCAATTTTGGCACCAAGATCTAAAAACTACGAATCAATGGGACGCCTTTTAACTAAAGTTGACTCATCTCCAGTCCCATATTTATCAAGATTTATATTGGAAAACAAACATTTAATAGGGGTCACATCAATTACTTTAATATCTTCATCATTATTTTCACGGAAACTAGAAGAACATGTTTTTACATACCATTCTCGTTTAGCATGCATCTTAGCGGTTCTTTCTTTGCACTCATCAATGGATATTCTCATAGCTTTGAGAGACTCATTAATATCATGCTTGGGAGGAATAGATCTAAGTTTCAAAGAATCAACATCAAGAGAAATTATATCCACGTTCCTAGCCAAATCATCAATCTTAAGCAATTTTTCTTCAATCAAAGCATTGAAATTATTTTGCGAACTCATAAATTCTTTAACACTATTCTCAAAATCAGAGGGCATCTTATTAAAATTTCCATAAGAATTGTTGTAGGAATTACCATAATTATTAGAGGAATTGCTAGGAAACGGCCTAGGATTAAAATTACCTCTATACGCATTAATACCAAAATTGTTCCTACCAACAAAATTCACATCCATAGATTCATTATTATTTTCAATCAAAGTAGACAAAGGAATATCATTAGGATCAATAGAACCACCCTTTCTAGCAAACAATTTCATAAGCTCATCCATCTTTACACTCAAAACATTAATCTCTTCAATTGCATGCACCTTTTTACTAGTGGAAGCTCTTTTTGTATGGCATTGAGAATAATTAACCATAATATTGTCTATGAGTTTAGTAGCTTCTCCTAAAGTGATTCCCATAAAAGTGCCTCCCGCGGCTGAATCTAAAAGATTTCTAGAAGCAAAATTCAACCTGGCATAAATTTTTTGTATAATCATCCACAAATTCAAACCATAAGTAGGGCAATTTCGTATCATCAATTTCATCCTCTCCCAAGATTGTGCAACATGTTCATGATCAAGTTTCTTAAAATTCATAATATCGTTCCTAAGGGAGATGATCTTAGGAGGAGGAAAATGCTTGAAAATAAAAGCATCTTTACACTTATTCCATGAATCAATACTATTTTTAGGCAAAGATGAAAACCAAGTTTTAGCACGATCCCAAAGTGAGAACGGAAATAGCTTCAATTTAACAATCTCATTATGCACATCCTTTTTCTTTTGCATATCACACAAATCAATGAAATTGATTAGATGGGATGCGGCATCTTCACTAGGAAGGCCGGGAAATTGATCTTTCATAACAAGATTCAACAAAGCGGCATTAATTTCACAAGATTCCACATTAGTAGCGGGAGCAATCGGAGTGCTAATAAAATCATTATTATTGGTATTGGAAAAGTCACACAATTTGGTATTCTCTTGAGCCATCGTGACAAAGCAAGCAATCCAACACACGAGCACACAAAAGAAGCAAACGGGGAAGATGAACGGAAGAGGGGCGGAGAAAAGGAGAATGACGAATCATCTAATGCAAGAGATGAGAGTTTATGATGGGAACTTGGTATGTCTTAACTTGGCGTAGATCTCCCCGACAACGGTGCCAAAAATACTTCCTGCTACTTCTTGATCTTGTGTTGGTTTTTCCCTTGAAGAGGAAAGGGTGATGCTGCAAAGTAGAGATAAGTATTTCCCTCAGTTTGAGAACAAAGGTATCAATCCAGTAGGAGACAACACACAAGTCACCGAATACCTACAAAAACAAACAAACAACTTGCACCAACACGATAAAGGGGTTGTCAATCCCCTCACGGTTACTTACAAAAGTGAGATCTGATAGAGATAGATAAACGATAAAGTAAATATTTTTGGTATTTTTGGTTTATAGTTCGGAAAGTAAAATATTGCAAAATAGTAAATCGGAAACTAATATTGTAGATTGGAAACTTATATAATGGAAAATTGACCCGGGGGCCATAGGTTTCACTAGAGGCTTCTCTCAAGATAGCAAATAATATGGTGGGTGAACAAATTACTGCCGAGCAATTGATACAAAAGCGTAAAGTTATGATGATATCTCAGGCAATGATATAGGCATCATGTCTGTGTCAAGTAGACCGAAACTATTCTGCATCTACTACTATTACTCCACACATCGACCACATCCAGCATGCATCTAGAGTATTAAGTTCATATGAACGGAGTAATGCATTAAGTAAGATGACATGATATAGAGGAATTAACTCAAGCAATATGACGAAAACCCATGTATTTATCCTCGATGGAAACAATACAATACGTGCCTTGCTGCCCCTGCTGTCACTGGGAAAGGACACCGCAAAATTGAACCCAAAGCTAAGCACTTCTCCCATTGCAGGAAAAACCAATCTAGTTGGCTAAACCAAACCGATAGTTCGAAGAGAATTACAAAGATATCAAATCATGCATAAAAAATTCAGAGGAGATTCAAATAATATTCATAGATAAGCTGATCATAAATCCACAATTCATTGGATCTCGGCAAACACACCGCAAAAGAGTACTACATCGAATAGATCTCCAAGATCATCGAGGAGAACATGGTATTGATTATCAAAGAGAGAGAAGAAACCATCTAGCTACTAGCTATGGACCCGTAGGTCTAAAATAAACTACTCACGCTTCAACGGAAGGGCAATAGAGTTGATGTAGAATCCCTCCGTGATCGAATCCCCCTCCGGTAGGACGCCGGAAAAGGCCCCTAGATGGGATCTCATGGGTATAGAAGGTTACGGCAGTGGAAAAGTTTTTTCGTGGCTCCCCCTGTTGGTTTGGAGATATATGGGTATATATAGGTGAAAGAATTAGGTCAGGAGGTGCATGAGGGGCCCACAAGGGTGGGGGCGCGCCCTCCGTACTTGTGGCCACCTCGTGGCTCCTCCGACTTCATCTCGAAGTCTCCTTGTTGTCTTCTAGTCCAAGAAAAGTCATCGCGAAGGTTTTATTCCGTTTGGTATTCCTTTTCTGCGTAACTCAAAAACAAGGAAAAAACAAGAGCTGGCACTGGGCTCTAGGTTAATAGGTTAGTCCCAAAAATATATAAAATAGCATATAAATGCATATAAAACATCCAAAACAGATAATATAATAGCATGGAACAATAAAAAATTATAGATACGTTGGAGACGTATCACTGCTCCGCATTCACGCTGGCCCAGAGCGGACATGACTGATTGATGCTGCTGGCATTGAAGCGCCTCACTAGACGAGGGCACTGCCCATGTTGCGTCCACAATCTCCATGCATGTTCGGTGCTGGAGAGACGTTTACTGGAGGGGACAAATATCTACCACACCCGTTCAATGCCCGTCCCTCCATCTGGTGCCATTAAACATGCTCGCCAACCAAGAAACCAACTCTGGTGCCCGTGCATTGATGTGCCCGGACGCTTGGCCTCAACGGCATCCAAAATTTAAAGGCGGACACACCCAGCAAACAACACACACAACCCCATCCGCTCCACGTCTTCTTCCCGAGCACCACATCCGCCATGACCGCTAGCGGGATTGCTCTATGGAAGAGCCTGATACGTCTCCAATGTATCTATAATTTATGAAGTATTCATGCTATTATATTATCATTCTTGGATGTTCTACAATCATTTTATAGCAACTTTATATCATTTTTTTGGGACTAACCTATTGACATAGTGCCTAGTGCCAGTTGCTGTTTTTTGCTTGTTTTTTACATCGCAGAAAATCAATACCAAATGGAGTCCAAATGCAGAGAAACTTTTTGGAGATGTTTTTTGGGCCAGAAGACATCTAGTGGGCCAAAGAAGTGCCAAAGGGGAGCCCCGAGGGGGACACAACCCACGAGGGCATGCCTAGCGGCCCAGGCGCACCTAGGTGGGTTGTGCCCAACTCGGTGGCCTCCCGCACCGCCTCTTCACCCAATAAATTCCCAAATATTCTAAAAACTCTAGGGGAGTCGATAGATCAAATGTTCCACCGCCGCAAGCCTCTGTAGCCATGAAAAACCAATCTAAACCGCGTTCCGGCACCCTGCCGGAGGGGTAAATCATCACCGGTGGCCATCTTCATCATTCCAGCAGCCATCATGATGAGGAGGGAGTAGTCCACCCTCGAGGCTGAGGGTTTGTGCCAGTAGCTATGTGTTTAATATCTCTCCCTCTCTCTCATGTTCTTGAGATATCATGATCTTTATGTATCGCGGGCTTTGTTAATATAGTTGGATCCTATGGTGTTTTCCCCTCTCTATCTTGTTGTGAATTGAGTTTTCCCTTTGAGATTTCATTGAATACTTTTATGCATTTGAGAACACTTGATGTATGTCTTGCTATGAATACCCACAGTGACAATGGGGTATCATATTTGTTCACTTGATATGTGTTTTGGCACTCAACTCGCGGATTCCCGAGGTGACATTGGGGTAATCTATGCATAGGGGTTGATGCACGTTCTCGTATTTGTTTCTCCGGTAGAAATCTTGGGGCACTCTTTGAGGTTCTTTGTGTTGGATTGAGTATGATGAATCTGAAATTGTTTGATGCATATCATATAATCAACTCACGGATACTCGCCGTGACATTGGAGTATCTAGGTGACATTAGAGTTGGTTGATGTGTATCATATGGTGTTATTTTAGTGCGAACTCTTGGTTAGATCGATCGGAATGAATAGCTTGGTGTTATTTTAGTACGAACTCTAGGATAGATTGATCAGAAAGAATAGCTTTGAGGTGGTTTTGTACCCTACAAACAATTTCTTCTTATGTTCTCCGATAGATAAGAACTTTGGAGTGATTCTTCATCGCACGTGAGGGATGGTTATATGATCCAATTATATTAGCATTGTTGAGAGATTGCAATAGCGAAAGTACGGACCCTAGGCCTCATTTTTAAGCATTACAATGTCGTTTGTACTCACTTTTGTTACTTGCTACCTTGTTTTTTATTGTTTCTATTACAAAAAACAATATCTACTATCATTACTACACTTGTATCATCATCTCTTCGATGAACTAGTGCACCTATACAATTTACTATTCTATTTGGTGTGTTGGGGACACAAGAGACTTTTTGTTATTTGGTTGCAGGTTTGTTTGAGACATGCCATCTTCATCCTACACCTCCCACGGATTGATAAACCTTAGGTCATCCACTTAAGGTAAAATTGCTACTGCCCTACAAAACACCGCGCTTGGAAGCTGATACGTCTCCAACGTATCTATAATTTTTTATTGTTCTATGCTATTATATTATTTTTGGACTAACTTATTAAAATAGAGCCAAGTGCCAGTTTCAGTTTTTTCATTGTTTTTGAGCTTCGCAGAAAAGGAATACCAAACGGAGTCCAAACGGAATAAAACCTTCACGATGATTTCTCTTGGACCAGAACACACCCAGGTGACTTGGAGTGCAAGTCAGAAGAGCCACGAGGCGGCCACAAGGGTGGAGGGCGCGCCCCTTACCTTGTGGGCCCCTTGGTAACCCCCTGACCTATATCTTCCTCCTATATATTCACATATATTCCTAAACCACTAAAAGCATCCACGAAAACACTTTTCCACCACCGCAACTTTCTGTTCCTGTGAGATCCCGTCTTGGGGCCTTTTTCGGCATCCTACCTGAGGGGGATTCAATTATGGAGGGCTTCTACATCAACTCTATTGCCCTTCCAATGAAGCGTGAGTAGTTTACCTCAGACCTACGGTCCATAGCTAGTAGCTAGATGGCTTCTTCTCTCTCTTTGATTCTTAATACCATGTTCTCCTCGATGTTCTTGGAATCTATTCGATGTAATCTTCTTTTGCGGTGTGTTTGTCGAGATCCGATGAATTGTGAATTTATGATCAGCTTACTGTGAATATTATTTGAATCTTCTCTAAATTCTTTTATGCATGATTTGATATCTTTATAATTCTCTTCAAACTATTGGTTTGGTTTGGCCAACTAGATTGGTTTTTCTTGCAATGGGAGAAGTGCTTAGCTTTGGGTTCAATCTTGCGGTGTCCTTTCCCAATAACAGTAGGGGCAACAAGGCACGTATTGTATTGTTGCCATCGAGGATAAAAAGATGGGGTTTACATCATATTGCTTGCGTTTATTCCTCTACATTATATCATCTTACTTAATGCGTTACTCTGTTCTTCATGAACTTAATACTCTAGATGCAGGCAGGAGTCGGTCGATGTGTGGAGTAATAGTAGTAGATGCAGGTAGAAGTCGGTCTACTTGACATGGACGCGATGCCTATATTTCATAATCATTGCCTTAGATATCATCATAACTTTGCGCTTTTCCATCAATTGCTCGACAGTAATTTGTTCACCCACCGTATTATTTGCTATCTTAAGAGAAGCCTCTAGTGAAACGTATGGCCCCCGGGTCTATTTTTCATCATATAAGTTTCCGATCTACTATTTTGCAATCTCTTAGTTTCCGATCTATAAACCAAAAAACCCAAAAATATTTACTTTATCGTTTGTTTAGTTTTATCTATCTCTATCAGATCTCACTTTTGCAAGTGACCGTGAAGGGATTGACAACCCCTTTATCGCATTGGGTGCAAGTTGTTTCATTGTTTGTGCAGGTATTGGTGATTTGTGTGTTGTCTCCTACTGGATTGATACCTTGGTTCTCTAACTGAGGGAAATACTTATGTCTACTTCATTGCATCACCCTTTCCTCTTCAAGGGAAAAACCAACACAAGCTCAAGAAGTAGCAGGAAGAATTTTTGGCGCCGTTGCCGGGGAGATCTACGCCAAGTCAAGACATACCAAGTACCCATCATAAAACTATCATATCTTGCATTCCATTATTTTCCATTTGCCTCTAATTTTCCTCTCCCCCACTTCTAAAACGATTTCCGAAAAGATTTGCCTTTTCCTTCGCCCCTCTTTCGTTCGTCTTCTTCGTTGCTTTTTGTTTGCTCATGTGTTAGATTGCTTGTTTTGTCACGATGGCTCAAGAGAATACCAAATTGTGTGACTTTTACAATACTAATAACAATTATTTTATTAGTACTTCGATTGCTCCCGTCACTAGTGCGTAATCTTATGAAATTAATGCTGCTTTGCTGAATCTTGGAAACATCAATTTTCCGGCCTTCCTAGTGAAGATGACGCATCCCATCCGAATAACTTAGTTGAGTTGTGTGATATGCAAAAGAAAAAAGATGTGTATAATGATATTGTTAAATTGAAGCTATTCCCGTTCTCACTTCGAGATCGTGCTAAAACTTCATTTTCATCTTTGCCTAAAAATTGTATTGATTCACGGAATAAGTGTAAAGATGCTTTTATTTCCAAGTATATTCCTCCCGCTAAGATCATCTCCCTTAGGAATGATATTATGAATTTTAAGCAACTTGATCATGAACATGTTTCACAATCTTGGGAGAGGATGAAATTGATGATACGAAATTGCCCTACCTATGGTTTGAATTTGTGGATGATTATAAAAAAATATGCCGGATTGAATTTTGCTTCTAGAAATCTTTTAGGTTCGGCCGCGGGAGGCACTTTTATGGAAATTACTTTAGGAGAAGCTACTAAACTCCAGGATAATATTATGGTTAATTATTCTCAATGGCACACCGAAAGATCTTCCATTAGTAAAAAAGTGCATGCGATTGAAGAGATTAATGTTTTGAGTGGAAAGATGGATGAACTTATGAAATTATTTGCTAGCAAGAGTGTTTCTCTTGATCCTAATGATATGCCTTTGTCTACTTTGATTTAAAATAATAATTAATCTATGGATATGAATTTTGTTGGTAGGAACAATTTTGGTAATAACGCATATAGAGGTAATTTTAATCATAGGCCGTTTCCTAGTAATTCCTCCAATAATTATGGTAATTCCTACAACAATTCTTATGGAAATTATAATAAGATGCCCTCTGATTTTGAGAATAGTGTTAAATAATTTATGAGTTCGCAAAAAAAATTAATGCTTTGGTTGAAGAAAAATAGCTTAAGATTGATGATTTGGCTAGGAACGTGGATAGAATTTCTCTTGATGTTGATTCTTTGAAAATTAGATCTATTCCAACCAAGCATGATATCAATGAATCTCTAAAGGCTATGAGAATCTCCATTGATGAGTGTAAAGAGAGAACCGCTAAGATGCGTGCTAAACGAGATTGGTTTGTAAAATTGTGTTCTTCTAGTTTTTGTGAAAATAATGATGAAAATCTTAAAGTGATTGAAGTGACTCCTATTGAATCTTTGTTTGCCAATGTAAATATTGATAAAGATGGGACTGGAGATGAGTCATCTTTAGTTAAAAGGCATCCTAATGATTCAGAGTTATTAGATCTTGATGCAAAAATTGATAAAAGTGGAATTGGAGAGGTCAAAACTTTAAGTAGCAATGAACCCACTCTTTTGGATTTCAAGGAATTTAATTATGATAATTGTTCTTTGATAGATTGTATTTCCTTGTTGCAATCCATGTTGAATTCTCCTCATGCTTATAATCAAAACAAAGCTTTTACTAAACACATCATTGATGTTATGATGCAATCTTTTGAGGAAAAGCTTGAATTGGAAGTTTCTATCCCTAGAAAACTTTATTATGAGCGGGAACCTACTATTAAGATTAAGATTAAAGATTATGAGTGCCATGCTTTGTGTGATTTGGGCGCTAGCGTTTCCACGATTCCAAAAACTTTATGTGATGTGCTAGGTTTCCGTGAATTTGATGATTGTTATTTAAATTTGCATATTGCAGATACCACTATTAAGAAACCTATGGGAAGGATTAACGATGTTCTTATTGTTGCAAATAGGAATTATGTACCCGTAGATTTCATTGTTCTTGATATAGATTGCAATCCTACATGTCCTATTATTCTTGGTAGACCTTTCCTTAGAACGATTGGTGCAATTATTGATATGAAAGAAGGAAATATTATATTTCAATTTCCGTTAAGGAAGGGCATGTGAGGGAGTCCTGGATTAGGGGGTCTCCAGACAGCCGGACTATCTCCATTGGCCGGACTGTTAGACTATGAAGATACAAGATTGAAGACTTCGTCTCGTGTCCGGATGGGACTCTACTTGGCGTGGAAGGCAAGCTAGGCAATACGAATATGGATATCTCCTCCTTTGTAACCGACCTTGTGTAACCCTAACCCTCTCCGGTGTCTATATAAACCGAAGGGTTTTAGTCCGTAGGACAACAACCATAACATACAATCATACCATAGGCTAGCTTCTAGGGTTTAGCCTCTTTGATCTCGTGGTAGATCTACTCTTGTACTACCCATATCATCAATATTAATCAAGCAGGATGTAGGGTTTTACCTCCATCAAGAGGGCCCGAACCTGGGTAAAACATCATGTCCCCTGCCTCCTGTTACCATCCGGCCTAGACGCACAGTTCGGGACCCCCTGCCCGAGATCCGCCAGTTTTGACACCGACATTGGTGCTTTCATTGAGAGTTCCTCTGTGTCATCGCTGTTAGGCTTGATGGCTCCTACTATCATCGATAGCGATGCGGTCCAGGGTGAGACTTTTCTCCCCGGACAGATCTTCGTATTCGGCCGCTTTGCACTACGGGCTAATTTGCTTGGCCATCTGGAGCAGATTGAAAGCTACGCCCCTGGCCGTCAGGTCAGACTTGGAAGTTTGAACTACACGGCCGACATCCGCAGAGACTTGACCTTCGACGGATTCGAGCCACAGCCGGGCGCGCCGCACTGTCGCGATGGGTATGACCTAGCTCTGCCGCCGAACAGTACCCCAGAGGCCGCGCCCGCATCAGCTCCGACCCTTAGCTCGGAGCCAACTGTGCCAATCAAGGACGGGTGGTTAGACACCACCTCAGGGGCTGCAGTCTCAACGGCGATCGAGCCAAACACTAGCATAATCCTCCGCGCAGCCCGTGACTCCAAGGTACCAGACTCTTTTTCTGACTCCGAATCGCCCGCGCCCCTGCCAATCGAATCCGATTGGGCGCCGATCATGGAATTCACTATCGCGGATATCTTTCAGCACTCGCCCTTCGGCGACATTCTGAATTCACTAAGGTCTCTCTCTTTGTCAGGAGAGCCTTGGCCGGATTATGGCCAACAGGATTGGGATGCGGATGATGAAGAAATTCGACGCCCGCCCACCACCCACTTAATAGCCACTGTCAATGACTCAACCGACATGCTCGACTTCGACTCCGAAGACATCGACAGGGCGCTGGACGTCCACTTCATCATATGACGTATACATGGTGGACACACCAAAAGAAGACGACGACGAGGAATGGAAGGACGCACCGAAGGCTTGTTCCCTCGAGAAGCAGTCAAAGCGGCGGCACAAGCGCCGCCCCAAATCCCGCCTCGGCAGAAATAACGATCATACAGACCCAGCGTTGGAGCAGGGAGAACCACTGCCGGACCACGACAATACGGAGAATCAAACCGAACAAACCAATTCTGTCAAAGATAATAGTCCGGACGACATAACGCCGGACAGGCACCCGGAGCAGTAGAATGCCCATCAAAGGCTTGTTGCCACCGCGAGGAGTCTAAAAAAGCAGAAGCAAAGGCTGAAGGGTGCGCAGGACACACTCCAAATCAGATGGAGTAAAGTACTCAACACAGCAGCGAAGTACGGCGACAATCGCCCCACCAAGAGCTACCCAAAGCGGAAGTTGCTACCTGAATTCGATGAGGAGGCCTCAGACCCCCCACAACCAAAAATCAAAACAGCCACCTGGTCGGATAGACGACCTCACGGCCAACATAGAGCGGCAAACAATGCCACTCACAAGACAATATGCGATCCACGCGAGGGCTCGCACCAAAAGGACGACGCAACCAGATCCATCTATGGACCACGCAAGTGCGCCCCAGCATACAATGTAACACAACAAACATCCGACCAACATGGTACACCCAGATACAGGGGTGCCGCACACCCCCTATGTTTCACCGACGAGGTGCTGGACCATGAATTTCCAGAGGGATTCAAACCCGTAAACATAGAGGCATACGACGGAACAACAGACCCTGGGGTCTGGATCGAGGACTATATCCTCCATATCCATATGGCTCGAGGAGATGATCTCCACGCCATCAAGTACTTACCCCTCAAGCTCAAAGGGCCAGCTCATCACTGGCTCAAAAGCCTCCCCGAAAACTCCATTGGAAGCTGGGAAGAGCTCGAAGACGCTTTTCGGGCAAATTTTCAAGGGACTTATGTTCGACCTCCGGACGCGGACGATTTGAGTCATATAACTCAACAGCCCGGAGAGTCAGCCCGAAAACTTTGGAACATGTTTCTTACTAAAAAGAACCAAATTGTCGACTGTCCGGACGCCGAAGCCTTGGTAACTTTTAAGCATAGCGTCTGTGGTGAATGGCTTGCCAGACACCTCAGCCAAGAAAAGCCGAGAACAATGGCAGCATTAACAAGCCTCATGACCCGCTTTTGCGCGGGTGAGGACAGATGGCTAGCCAGATGCAGCACCAGCGACCCCAATACATCTGAAGTTATAGATGGAAACGGGAAATCACGACGCAACAGCAATAACAAACACCGGAATAAAGAAGACAACACGAAGAGCACGGCAGTAAACGCCGGATTCAAAAGCTCTCGGCTAGGTCAGCAAAAGCCACCCTCTAAAGGCGCCAGAGACGAACTGTCCAGCCTAAACAAAATTCTGGACCAAATATGTCAGATCCATAGCACCCCTGGTAAACCCGCTAATCATACCCACAAAGAATGTTGGGTCTTCAAGCAGTCCGGCAAGCTCAGCGCCGTACACAAGGGGGAGGATACACCAAGCGAAGACGAGGATGAGCCTCTCAAGCAAGACACTGGGAACAAAAGAAATTTCCACCAGAAGTCAAAACAGTAAACGTGTTACACGTGATCAAGGGAAGAAACAAAATGGCACTCCCAGAAAAATATGCCCAAGGGCCTATCACCGCGGAGTCCTGCCACTGGTCGTCTCAACCGATCACTTTCGACCATCGTGATTACTCAGCAAGTATCCGGCGTGCAGGATGGGCTGCCCTGGTATTAGACACAATAATTGACGGATACCACTTCACATGAGTCCTGATGGACGGTGGCAGCAGTCTAAACCTGGTATACCAGGACACAATCCGCGAAATGGGGATAGACCCAACAAAAATTTACCAAAGCAATACTACCTTTAAAGGAGTAACGCCAGGCCCAGGGGCTCATTGCACGGGCTCCCTACTACTAATGGTTATATTCGGCTTCCCCAATAACTTCCGTAGCGAACATTTAACCTTCCACAACGCTCCGTTCCAAAGTGGCTATCAAGCACTACTCGGACGCGAAGCTTTCGTTCGCTTTAATGCAATACCGCACTATGCTTCCCTCACACTCAAGATGCCCGGCCCACGTGGAATCATTACAGTGAACGGAAGTATTAAGCGATCTTTGCGCGCTGAAGAGAGCGCAGCTGCCTTGGCAGCCACACACTAAAAACAGCCTCACCAACTAAAGCATTTAACAGGTCGTCAAGACCTCGGACACGGTTAGACGAGTCCGGCGCAGCTATATGTAATTCATACCGGATCAATGGTCACACCCCTATTACCAATACAAGTGGCTCAACGCACGCAGACAAGTGGCAATTTTTACTCATCTTGAATTATACATGGTTTCTTTAAAAACTATCTTCTTGCACGACAACTTTTTCACCTAAGTTCCTCTCTTTTACAGATGATCATTGTGCTACACCCGTCCAGGATACGGCACAACGGAGACACAGGCGCAGATGTGCAGCATGGACCCGCTCCAAGGATTCTCTTTAGATTAAGACCCTGCGTAAACCTTCTTTACTGTCTCTTGTTGATACATATCCACCGAATTCTCAGCACAGTTGAGAAGGATGCTGACATCTTGGCATGTGGCCACGTCAGAATAATGCACGTACCTGGACACAAGGGGCTTCTTACAAAGGGCTATATTTAGGCCCAGTTTATACCATAAAGACCGTATACCTTAGGGAGTGTTCGGCGTCGTGAGTTTGGCCTTATATGCATCAGCTCCGAATCATTGTCTTTGGTCAAATGTTGGGTTTGCCCGGCTCCTGTGTTTTGGTGCCTTACGCTCCGCTTTATCGGCTAAGGTAGCACCAGGAGAACTATTGCGATCGTGCCCTGGTTCATCTGGACGAGCACCTCAGTAGAGAAAGCTGAAAACTGACTGTCATGATACAGCGTGAGACTGGTCAACCACTCAATGACCTATCGGAATGTTAGAATTCCTCCGCCTTAACGAAGGGCCATTTTCCGGCCAGGCATGTACGCACCCCGCGATCGGGAGAGTGCGGAGCCACCAGGGGCTATCTAGTAGACCCACTGTCAAACTCCTATGGCTAAGTGAAAGTGTTAAAGCATTATAGTCCGGTTGCCTCGCTCGCTGCGCTATCACCTCCTTAATAGGACCAAGACGTTGGGTTAAGTGTGAACACGCATTTTTTGCGAGCACCTCCGCATTATATGCGTGAGGGTTGAAGCCGACGGCTGCAATCTTTCAGGTTATACACATGTATACATAAACGGCCGCACAGGAGGCATCATACTACTTTCAGGCACAAGTATAAACATAGCCTTATAAAAACTTCATAAAAGCATTGTGTTTACAATGAGAATACATATCACTCAAACATAATATTCTTCGAGCACTGGGCCTCTATCAAACGAGCACCCTCGAGAACCTCCTCGAAATAATGCTCGGCAGCCACTCGGCCTATGGCCGAACCCTGCGCTGCAACAGTGGTAGCGTCCAGCTCCGCCCAGTATGCTTTAACACGGGCAAGGGCCATCCGTGAGCCTTCTATGCACGCCAACCTCTTCATCGCACTAATGCGCGGCACCGCACCAAGGAACTGCTGCACTAAGCTAAAATAGCTGTTCGGCTTTGGCTTTTCCGGCCATAGCTGATCCACAACAGACCTCATGGCGAGTCCGGACAACCTATTCAGTTCGGCCCATTCGGCTAGCTGGTTAGTCAATGAAAGCAGACGCTCTGGAACATGGAATTGCAACCAGAACAGCTTGTCCACTTCACGATCTGTCTGACCTTGGAAGTACTTGGCCGCATCAGCAGCGCTCGCCGCCAAATCCATATACACATCTGCCGAACTCCACAGCCGATCCAGTGGGGCATACCGTGGATCTCCGAACTTCCTCCGTAACATGAAGGGTTTCCCAGCCGCAATATCCCCGGCTTCCCGCAGCTCCTCCTTCTTCGCTCTCATAGCAGAACGGGTGTCTTTGTCCGCCGCCGTGGCCTTCTCAAGGTCCGTTGCCTTCGCTCGGTTTTCTTTTTCAAGGACCCGGCAACGGTCGACAGTGTCTTTTAATTCTACGACCATCTTGGCCATATTCTCTTGACTCTCGCAATGTGCGGCCTTCTCGGCTAAGCAGCCGCATTACTAATCCTCGCTTGTTCCTTGGCTCGGGCAAGTTCTGCCCGCAAGGTTTGCACGGTGCCAGCTCCATGTGCAGTCACAACA
The DNA here is from genome assembly GCF_002162155.2 of Triticum dicoccoides. Taxonomy (NCBI): domain Eukaryota; kingdom Viridiplantae; phylum Streptophyta; class Magnoliopsida; order Poales; family Poaceae; genus Triticum; species Triticum dicoccoides. The sequence goes on from NC_041380.1 coordinate 271,113,483, forward strand.
TATTAAAGATACTGGCATCATGCTGCTCTTACTATGTGACATTCACCAGATAATAACACTTACCCTGTGCCTCGTCAAGCCTCTTGTTAACAAGCTCGATGTCGGCGTCTGCCGCATCCAGTTGCCGTTTTAATTTGGCAAACTCACTAGTCCGGCTAACCACCGGAGCTTCCACCACCTGCACATTGGGCCAGTCTAGTTATTGCCTGGGAATATGATCCTCTGTTCGCCACCGTTCTCGACGACAACCAGAGTCTTAGGGGCTACTATCTACACAGGGCACACCTAACATGTGCAGTACTATCACATATTATCTCACGTACCTCAAAGCCTATCAGTAGACTCATAAAAGCTTCATGTAATCTGCTTTCGGTGGATGATATTCTCTCCATCATCGTAATCATCAGCATACGGTGTTCTTTTGAGATGGCCGCTCGCCCCACCAACTCCCTCAGAACGTCCGACCGCACACCAGACGGTGCCGGACTCTTTTGTCTGCTCTCTTCGGGAGTCGGATGCTGGGGACTTCGGGGATCTATGGGATTATCTTCTGGCCTCACCGGATCCAGAGAGGCCCTCCATGACGACACTTCGGGGTCGCCCGTTTCTTGAGCGGAGGAGTCCAGAGGAGGCGTTTCGCTCTCCATCATCTCTGGAAGAAGATCCCCCGAAGACGAGCTCATCTGAGAGGGGCTAAGGCATGAACTGCAAGATATATGCGGTGGTTATTTTCTCAGAAAAAAAGATAGAATACCTTCACTATTAAAGTATTTTGGATCACTTACGACTCGTTGGAGGGCTGATCCCCCCGCGGACTTTGTGCGGCAAAAGCACCCCCTGAGGTAGGACCCTCTACGGGAGACTTCTTCTCCCGTTTGGAGGCTTCGGCTTCTGAATCCTCGGAAGCAGTCCTTTTCCTCCCCCGGTTGTCCTCCTTCGTGGAGACGCTCATTCCCTCGGTTGGAACAGGCAGGGGGCCCACGTCCGCCCGTATTATCCCCCCCCGGTATCTTCCTTCGAGGGCTCCGGGCAAGGTGCGACCTCGAGCATCTTTTCCAATACCGGATTTTCCAAACCCTCAGGGAGGGGGGCCAAACACCGAATCATCTTCGCCTTTGTTAGCCAGTCCTAGTCAGAAAGCGAATTCTCAGAAATAACTTCGTGATGAATGAAAGACAGTGTGTTCGGCCAGAGGATTTCTTACTTGTTCGGCGGCGCGGTTACTGCTCAGGCCCACATCCTCGGTAATATCCAGACACTCTACTTGAGGTCCGAAGAATGACTTGTACATCTCCTCGTGCGTCAGGCCGGGGAAACTTTGAATGGCACGCGGTCCCTCTGGGTTGAACTCCCACAAGCGAAGGGGCCGACGTCTGCAAGGCTGGACTTGACGAACCAGTATAACTTGTATTACCACAGCCAAATTAAAATCTCCCTCGAAGAGATCTCGGATGCGGCTTTGCAGTATAGGCACGTCCTTGGCTGGACCCCAGCTCAGACCTCTGCTAATCCATGACATCAATTGTGGTGGGGGGCCCTAGCGGAAAGCGGGGGCAGCCGCCCACTTGGCACTTCTGGGAGCCGTGACGTAAAACCACTCCCGTTGTCATAATTCGGACACCTCTGGAAAGGAACCTTTCGGCCATGGAGCTCCTGCCATCTTGCCTATTTATGCACCTCCACATGCTGCTTGCTGCCCCTCGACATCTTCCGCTTTACTTCAAAGGTCTTGAGCCAGAGGCCGAAGTGAGGGGTAACGCGGAGAAAGGCCTCACACACGACAATAAATGTCGAAATGTTGAGAAAGGAGTCCGGAGCTAGATCGTGGAAATCTAGCCGTAATAGAACATCAAACCCCTGACAAAAGGATCCAGAGTGAGGCCTAGACCTCGGAGGAAGTGGGAGACGAACACGACGTTCTCGTTGGGTTCGGGAGTAGGGACGATCTGCCCTCGAGCAGGCAGCCGACGCGAAACCTCGGCGGTCAGGTATCTGGCCTCCCTCAACTTCTTAATGTCCTCTTCCATAACGGAGGAGGGCGTCCATCGGCCTTGAAGGATGGATCCGGACATGATTGAAGATCTGGAGCACCTAACCTGGGATTTGGGTGTCAGAACTCGAGGCGGGGGAAGGGTTCGATTGAGCACGAGAGGGAAAAAGTGAAAACCTTGTCCCTTTATAAAGAGGGTGAATATCAAACGTCCTCTCCATAGCCGTTTAGGACTTGCCTATAATCTAGGAGTCCTAGACACGGTTGGTTACCCACGACCGCATTAATGAGAATCCCGTAATTGGGGGAACACGATCTCCGCTTCGACAAGACGCATCAAGAAACCGCCTCACATTATGTGTGGAGCTGGTTAAAAGCAACGGTTCGAATAATCATCGGGCCATGACATAACGTCGTGCTGCCAAAACAAGCCAGCAAATTAGATCTGCGAAAATATTATTCTCTCTGCGGTGGAAGGTGGAACTTATTTTGCAGGGTCGGACACTATCCTCGTATTCAAATTCTTCTGTGATGTATTCGGAGAAGGAACCCGCCTTGCAATGCCGAAGACAATACTGCATGCCAGACTCATCATCATTGAAGCCTAGTTCAGGGGCTACTGAGGGAGTCCTGGATTAGGGGGTCTCCGGACAGCCGGACTATCTCCATTGGCCGGATTGTTAGACTATGAAGATACAAGATTGAAGACTTCGTCTCGTGTCCGGATGGGACTCTACTTGGCGTGGAAGGCAAGCTAGGCAATACGAATATGGATATCTCCTCCTTTGTAACCGACCTTGTGTAACCCTAACCCTCTCCGGTGTCTATATAAACCGAAGGGTTTTAGTCTGTAGGACAACAACCATAACATACAATCATACCATAGGCTAGCTTCTAGGGTTTAGCCTCTCTGATCTCGTGGTAGATCTACTCTTGTACTACCCATATCATCAATATTAATCAAGCAGGACGTAGGGTTTTACCTCCATCAAGAGGGCCCGAACCTGGGTAAAACATCGTGTCCCTTGCCTTCTGTTACCATCCGGCCTAGACGCACAGTTCGGGACCCCCTACCCGAGATCCGCCGGTTCTGACACCGACAACATGGAACACTTTCCTAGAAAGAAAATTAAATTTCCTTATGAATCTATGATGAGAGCTACTTATGGATTGCATACCAAAGATGACAATACCTAGATATATTTGTGTTTTTATGGCTAGCTAAGGGCGTTAAACAAAGGCAACCCAATTTAATTTTTGTTCTTTTCTTTTTGGTTCTCTTTTTCAATAAATAATTCATCTAGCCTCTGGTTAGATGTGTTTTTGTTTTTTAATTAGTGTTTGTACCAAGTAAGACATTTGGGATGGCTTACGGTGATAGTTGATTTGATCTTCATGAAAAACAGAAAATTTTGCGCTCAGGAAAACAATTCTTATTTTTAATGGAAGCGTGATAAAATACTAATTCTTTTTTGTAGAAGATTAATACACAAATTTCACAGGATGTCCTAATTTTTCAGAATTTTTGGAGTTATAGAGTATTCGAGAGTTACATATTACTATAGACTGTTCTGTTTTTGACAGATTTTGTTTTCTATGTGTTGTTTGCTTATTGTGATGAATCTATGGGTAGTATCGGGGGTATGAACCATTGAAAAGTTGTAATAAAGTAGATATTACACCAATATAAATAAAGAATGAGTTCACAACGGCACCAAAAGTGGTGATTCATTTTCTTATACTAACGAAACTTATGAGATTTTCTATTGAGTTTTGTGTTGTGAAGTTTTCAAGTATTGGGTAAGGATTTGATGGACTATGGAATAAGGAGTGGCAAGAGCCTAAGCTTTGGGATTCCCAAGGAACCCCAAGGTAATATTCAAGGACAACCAAGAGCCTAAGCTTGGGGATTCCCTGGAAGGCATCCCCTCTTTCGTCCTCGTCTATCGGTAACTGTAAGTGCATCTAGTGCCATCCCTAGTTGGTTTTGGAGTATTGACGACAAACCTGGTTGAGGGACTAATGTGTTTGTGAGAATTGCAGGATAACACAGGTAGTAGTCCCTCATTGATTCGATTTACCTACCGGAGATGACCCCTAAAAATGTGTGAAGACATTGAAGACAATGGTGGTATGTGAAGATATTCACAACGAAGATTGTGACTCGAGAAGATATTCACGTGAAGACTATGGAGTGCGAATACATAGCTGTTTCGTAGTTTCCTTTTCTTCTTTGTTGAGTCATAGGAACCACCGTACTGTTAAGTGGGGTCCCAATGAACAAAGTCAGAGTGACTGAAGTGATGCTCAACCAAATCCTAAGTCTTCGAGCGAAGACAATGAGAGCAAATCTTATCCAAAGCTGGATGAGTCAGATTTACTTGTAACCCAAGTTAAGCTGCCACGTGTGTTTGAAATCTGACCGTTGGAACACATGTTAGTTCCTTAGTGACCCATGGTCATTTCGGACAAATCAGGTCACCTAGTGGTTATAAATAGCCCACCCCTACACCCTAAATTGGTGGCTGCTCAGAGTTAGTGCACGGCTTTTGTCATTTGAGAGCAACCCACCTCGAAGCCTTTGAGAGAGAAATCCTTGTGAGGACAAAGCCCTAAACACCCAAAGCCAAAGAGTGTTAGGAATCACTGAAGTCTTTGTGTCTGCGTGTTCTGAAGACTTATTACACTTGAGGACTGTGAATCCTCCAGCCGGTTAGGCATCGCATTCTGAGCATCCAAGAGTCATTGTGGATCGCTGGTGAACAAAGTCTGTGAAGGTTTGGAAGTCTACCTTAAAGACTTACCAGAGTAATTGGGCGAGGACTGTGTGTCCTTAGCTCAAGGGGAATAAGGTGAAGACACGGTCTTCTGAGTTGAGTCTCAGCCTCCCTAACCAGATGTACAGTTGTCACAGCAACTGGAACTGGTCCAACAAATACCTGTCCTCACCAAGCAACTGGTTCTATCACCTCTCTCTTTACTTACAGTTTGTCTTCGTGAAGTCATTGCCTGCTTGCATGTAATGATTGACTTCACTGTGTGAAGACTGTTGTTGATTGGCTTCATACTTTCTTCCATCTTGATCCATACTACCTAGCTGCTGATAGTCTTCGTGTTTTCACTTCATTACTTACTTGACTATGGCTTGTCTAGTGTAGTCTACCTTCCGCTGCATATCAATAGGTTCATCTCTACTATTTGTCTTCAAAGCCCCCGTGTTTTGAAGACTTACATAAAAATCGCCTATTCACCCCCCTCTTGTCGATAACTAGCACTTTCAATTGGTATCAGAGCAAGATGCTCCCTTGTTTTGTGTGATTTGGTTTAACCACCTGGAGTTTTAGCTATGTCGACTGCAGAGATAATCAAAGTTTTCGTTGCATGCCCTGTCTTCGATGGCACTAATTACCCTTACTGTAAGAATAAGATGCGCATGCATATTGAAGCCATTGATGTCGACCTCTGGTTTCTCGTCAAGAATGGTGTTCCCAAGGCCGGTGAAGGCGTCACCCCAGCTGATGTCAAGAAGTTCATTCAACTGGATTCTACTGCCAAGAACATCATCTGTGCTCATCTGACCAAAGGACAGTATGGCCGTGTGAGTGCTCTGGAAACTGCAAAGCTAGTCTGGGACTGGCTCTCCAAGGTCAATGAAGGTGTCTCAACCCAGAGAGACTCAAGGATCAGTGTTCTTTGCAATCTCTTCAACCGCTTCAAGAGAAATGACAATGAGAATGTTCAACTGACGTTTGATCGCCTCACTGATATCACAAATGAGCTTCATGCACTCGGTGCCACTGAAATCACCAAGCATGAAATCGTCAAGACACTCTTGAGATCACTCAACAGCTCATTTGACACCCTGGCCCTGATGATTCAAGAACGCCCTGACTTCAAGACTCTCGATCCGTATGACATACTTGAGAGGCTCAACACACATGAGTTCTAGCTATCTGAGAAAAGAGATATCTATGGCCCCAACTATGGCCTAGCTCGCGCCTTGAAGGAAAAGGTTGTTTCCTCATCTGAAGAAGAATCTGACTACAGTTCTAAGGATCCTGAAGACATTGGAAAGGAGCTTGCCATGCTCGTGAAGAAGTTCCAAAGGTTCACTAGGAAGAAAGGCTCCAGACGGTCTTCAAGATCCAGCTCCAGAAATGATGAAGCTTCCTCCCGTGACTACAAGAAGAGAACGTGTCACAAGTGCAAGAAACCTGGTCACTACATCTCTGAATGCCCTCAATGGGACAATGAGAACAAGAAGAAGAAGAAGAAGAAGAAGAAGAAGAAGAAGAGCAAGGAATATGATTCTGATGACAAGAAGAAGAAGAAATCCTCAAAGTCTTCTTCTAAGTCTTCGTCAAAGTCTTCATCACACAAGAAGAGCTCATCTAGCAAGGGTCGTGCATTTGTTGGCAAGGAAATGGATTCAGAGGAGGAGTCTGCATCTGAGGAGGTGGAGATGGAGTATGAAGAGGAATCTGATGCAGGCATGGCAAGCCTGGCTTTAGCTTTAGCGTACGTCGCCAAGTCCATCTTCAACACTGAAGACGATGGCCTCTTCACCAACGCTGATGCTAACGAAGATGACTCTGCACCCACCTACTACTTCATGGCACGTGGTGCCAAGGTAAACTCACACGATGCTCACTATCAAACATCCAGTGAAGATGACTCTGAATGTAAATCTAAACCTAGCTACAAAACACTTGCTAAAATTGCAACACAACAATAGACTGCTATGGAACATATTCAAAAACTGTTTGACAAAAGCGATGACCTGTTGGACGCGGAAATGACTCGAACTCAGTCCTTAATTGAAGACATTAAAAATCTTCATGTTAAGTACGAAGAACTTGAAAGTCGTCATGAAACGCTCTCAACTACTCATGAAAAGCTCTCCTACGATTATCTTCAAAGGAAGCAAGAACTTGAGAACTTGAAGCGGCTCATGAAGATCTTCAAAAAGAGAATGAGTCACTTCGCGCACAACAGATCAGTCCCGCTCAGGAAGGATTTGAACCACCATGTCTAAAATGCCTTGAGTGTGACAACGCTACTTCTGTTGCTGCATGTTCTACTGCTACTGCTATTGCAATATCTTCAACTGCTAATGTGGTAACTAACCCCTCTGCTGAGGATACCACTACTATTGCTAATGAGAACACCAGGTTGAAGACATTGCTTGAGACGGGAATGTACAAGAGTCTCAAAGGGCACCAAACACTATGTGATGTCCTCAAGAAACAGATTCTAAACCGAAACCCTAGGAAAGAGGGTGTTGGGTTCGAGAGGAAAATGAATGTTGATGGTTCTTACTAGAAGCCTGAGCAGTACCCCAAAACCACATGGGTTGCTGCAAAGGGACCTTCAGTGGATCCATCTACCTTATCTGGCTTCACTTGTGCTAACCCGATTATCATTGATGAATCCTTTGATGCAAACTATAAACTGTTTCAGAATCAGAATGGTGAAGTGTTTGCCAGGTATATTGGTACTAACTGCAGGAATGGACCACCTTTGAAGAAGACCAGCTTATTCTTATGAGTATTATTCACCTCCTGCAAGACTATCTGCTAGGGATCCAAAGCCAAAGTTCTCAGATGCTGCACTTAGACTCATTGCTTCGAAGCCACCCCTAAAGATGTGGGTGGTTAAGAAAACTTAACTCTCTTTTGCAGGGAAAGGTCTCCAGCCGGAAAGCAAAGGCGTCAGATGCTATTGCCAGGGACCTAAAACATCTTATGGGTGCAAGATAAAATGCCCAAATGGTCTTATTATGTATTTCGTTCCTGAGTCGCTTGCCATTCATCATATCAGTCCTAACCTGGATCTGAGCTTTCATAATCCACTTGCTCGTCAAATGTTTATGCTTCACAATACTCTCCGTGAAGCCTATCCCCCTAACTGCACTGTAGGGTATGACACCAGCTGCTTCAGAATGGATTATTGATAGTGGATGCACTAACCACATGACTGGCGATCGAAGTCTTCTCATGGACTCAACCGTACGTACATCTGACAAGAGTCATATCACATTTGCTGACACTGGTAAAAGCAAGGTCTTGGGTCTAGGTAGAGTTGCAATCTCAAAGGATCAGCACATGGATAAAGTGATGCTTGTTGAATCCCTTGGTTTCAACTTAATGTCTGTCTCAATGCTTTGTGACTTGAACATGATTGTGATATTTGGAAAATATCATTTCCTTGTTCTAATGGAATCTGACAAGTCTCTAGTCTTTGAAGGGTACCAAAAAGGTGATCTGTACATGGTAGATTTCTCAGCGGGACCACAATTGGCAGTATGTCTTCTAGCAAAAGCTTTAGAGTGCTGGCTTTGGCATTGGAGGCTAGGGCATGCTGGCATGAGGAACTTGTACACTCTCGCGAAGAAGAAGCATGTCGTAGGCATTGAGGGCGTCAAGTTCAAAAAGGATCATCTGTGCGGTGCCTGTGAAGCCGGGAAGATGACTAGGGCCAAGCATCCTTCGAAGGCAATCATGACTACACCATGTCCCTTCGAGCTGCTTCACATGGACCTATTCGGCCCTACTCATTACTCCACTCTTGCTACTACTGCTTGTCTCTATGGCTTCGTTATTGTTGATGACTACTCTAGATATACCTGGGTGCATATGATTCTCTACAAGACTGGAGTGCAGGATGTCTTCAGACGATTCGCCAATCATGCCATGACAAACTATGGCATCAATATCAAGCACATAAGAAGTGACAACGGCACAGAGTTCAAGAACACCGGCATCGACACTTATATTGATACATTGGGCATCACTCATGAATTCTCAGCTCCATACACACCTCAGCAGAATGGCATCATGGAGCGCAAGAACAGAACACTCATTGAGATGGCTCGGACGATGCTTGATGAGTATAAGACTCCAAGGAAGTTCTGGCCTGAAGCTATTGATACTGCATGCCATGTCATCAACCGTGTTTATCTTCACAAGCTTCTAAAGAAGACATCATATGAACTACTGATTGGTAAGAAGCCAAACGTAAGCTACTTCAGAGTATTTGGTGCAAGGTGCTAGATCAAAGATCCACATCACACTTCAAAATTTGCACCGAAAGCACATGAAAGTTTTGTGCTTGGTTACGGGAAGGATTCACACTCCTACGGAGTCTTCAACCTCTTTCACTATAAAGTGGTTGAAACTGTGGATGTGCGGTTCGATGAGACTAACGGCTCGCAAAGAGAGCACCTGCCAAATGTGCTAGATGAAGTTCCACCTAGTGAATCCATCAAGCTTATGGGTACTGGAGAAATCATACCTTCAGAGGCACAGGCCGAAGAGGAACTTATCATTTCTGCACCAAATCAACCTGAAGATTCTGCTCAGCCTGAAGCCAATACTGAAGATGAAGATAATGATCAGCAAGAGCAAAGTCTTCGTCCAGTTCATCCTCGTGTTGCGATTGAAGTACAGATTGAGAAGATAATTGATAGCATCAATGCACCTGGTCCCCTTACTCGTTCAAGAGCAATGCAACTGGCAAATTTCTGTGGGCACTTTGCATTTGTCTCTATATCTAAACCCAAGAAAGTTGCTGAAGCCTTCATGGAACCTGAGTGGATTCAAGCTATGCAAGAAGAGCTTCAACAGTTCGAACTGAACAATGTGTGGGAATTGGTCAAGCGTCCTGATCCTCGCAAACACAATATCATAGGCAAAAAATGGATCTATCGCAATAAACAAGATGAGCATGGTCAAGTTGTCAGAAACAAGGCTCCTCTTGTTGCTCAAGGATATACTCAAGTTGAAGGAATTGACTTCATGAAACTTTCACTCCGGTGGCTAGGCTTGAAGCCATTTGCATTCTGCTAGCCTATGCCAACCATCAAAACATCCTCCTATATCAAATGGATGTGAATAGTGCTTTTCTCAATGGCAAGATTGAAGAAGAAGTGTATGTTGCACAACCACCTGGCTTTGAAGATCCAAAACATTCTGGCATGGTTTACAAGCTCAACAAGGCACTGTATGGCCTCAAACAAGCCCCTCATGCTTGGTATGACACACTCAAAGACTTCTTGAAGAGCAAAGGCTTCAAACCTGGTTCCCTAGATCCTACTCTCTTCACGAAGACATACGATGGTGAACTGTTTATGTGCCAGATCTATGTGGATGACATTATCTTCGGCTGCACTGAGAAAAGATACAGTGATGAGTTTGGACACATGATGCAAGAGCAATATCAGATGTCCATGATGGGTGCGCTGAAGTTCTTTCTTGGTCTTCAAATCTGTCAGCAAAGCAACGACATATTCATATCTCAAGAGAAATACCTCAAAGACTGCCTGAAGAAGTTTCGAATTCAAGACCGCAAGGGATACACGACGCCAATGCCAACCAAAAGTCATCTGGGCCCTGACGACAATGGTAATGATTCGATCAAAAGGTATAACGCTCCATGATTGGTTCTTTACTCTATTTATGTGCATCTAGGCCAGATATCATGCTTAGCGTTTGCATGTGTGCTCGATTCCAAGCGGCACCAAAGGAGTCGCATCACTTTGCTGTGAAGCGAATTCTTTGATATTTGGCTTACACCCCAACACTAGGATTATGGTATCCAAAGGGCTCAGAGTTTGATCTAGTTGGATTCTCTTATGCTGATTATGCTGGTGACAAGGTTGATCGCAAGTCTACATCAGGCACATGTCACTTTCTTGGACGATCTCTTGTCTGTTGGTCTTCAAAGAAGCAGAATTGTGTATCCCTCTCCACTGTTGAATCTGAATACATTGTTGCTGGATCTTGCCGCGCTTAGCTTCTGTGGATGAAGCAAACTCTCAAGGACTATGGCATCCATCTGAAGCATGTGCCACTTGCTACCTCTTGAGCACTGCGTTAGATTTCCCCGAAGAGGAAAGGATGATGCAGCAAAGTAGTGTAAGTATTTCCCTCAGTTTTTGAGAACCAAGGTATCAATCGAGTAGGAGGTTGCGTGCGCGTCCCCTAGTACCTACACAAAGCAAATAACTTCTCGCAACCAACACGATAAGGGGTTGTCAATCCCTTCACAGTCACTTATGAGAATGAGATCTGATAGATATGATAAGATAATATTTTTGGTATTTTTATGATAAAGATGCAAAGTAAAATAAAAGCAAAGTAAAAAAGCAAAGGAAATAACTAAGTATTGGAAGATTAATATGATGAAGATAGACCCGGGGGCCATAGGTTTCACTAGTGGCTTCTCTCAAGAGCATCAGTATTCTACGGTGGGTGAACGAATTACTATTGAGCAATTAACTGAATTGAGCATAGTTATGAGAATATCTAGGTATGATCATGTATATAAGCATCACGTCCGAGACAAGTAGACCGACCCCTGCCTGCATCTACTACTATTACTCCACTCATCGACCGCTATCCAGCATGCATCTAGAGTATTAAGTTAATGAAAACAGAGTAACGCCTTAAGCAAGATGACAGGATGTAGAGGGATAAATTCATGCAATATGATAAAAAAACCATCTTGTTATCCTCGATGGCAACAATACAATACGTGCCTTTCTGCTCCTACTGTCACTGGGAAAGGACACCGCAAGATTGAACCCAAAGCTAAGCACTTCTCCCGTTGCAAGAAAGATCAATCTAGTAGGCCAAACCAAACGAATAATTCGGAGAGACTTGCAAAGATAACCAATCATATATAAAAGAATTCAGAGAAGATTCAAATATTGTTCATAGATAGACTTGATCATAAACCCACAATTCATCGGTCTCAACAAACACACCGCAAAAAGAAGATTACATCGAATAGTTCTCCACAAGAGAGGGGGAGAACATTGTATTGAGATCCAAAAAGAGAGAAGAAACCATATAGCTAATAACTATGGACCCGAAGGTCTGAGGTAAACTACTCACACTTCATCGGATCGTTTGGCTCCATATCTGATCGTTTGGGGGTACGTAGGTATATATAGGGGGAAGGAGTACGTCGGTGGAGCAACAGGGGGCCCACGAGGGTGGAGGGCGCGCCTAGGGGGGAGGAGGCACGCTCCCTACCTCGTGGCTCCCTCCTTTGTTTCTTGACGTAGGGTCCAAGTCTCCTAGATCATGTTCGGTGAGAAAATCACGTTCCCGAAGGTTTCATTCCGTTTGGATTCCATTTGATATTCCTTTTCTTCGAAACCCTAAAATAGGAAAAAAATAACAATTCTGGGTTGGGCCTCCGATTAATAGGTTAGTCCCAAAAATAATATAAAAGTGGATAATAAAGCCCAATAATGTCCAAAACAGTAGATAATATAGCATGGAGCAATCAAAAATTATAGATACGTTGGAGACGTATCACCACTCTACTGTGACAATGAAAGCGCCATCAAGATTGCCAACAACCGAGTTCAGCATTCGAAGACAAAGCACATTCAGATCCGTCATTACTTTCTCAGAGATCATGTCATGAAGGAAGATATTGATATCATTCACGACAACACCGAAGAGCAATTGGTAGATATCTTCACAAAGCCCTTGGATGAGAAAAGGTTTTGCAAGTTGCGGTGTGAGCTAAATATCTTAGAATCCTCGAATGTCCTGTAATTGGACACACATCCTAACGCTTATGCATGTGATGACTTAGATGTGCAACACATGAAGTAACGTATATCTTCAAACAATGAAGACATACACTCTAAGTGTGAATACATTAATGCGGAAATTGACTTCGGAGCGCCACGATAATTGTGCGCCGTGTCTGGGTCTAATACTTCCTATACGGTGGGTAACGCCACCACCAAACTCCTCTTTGAAGTGTTTTTCATTTGACGTCTCATTTGCATAGCCTTCGCATTTGGTTTGTCTTCAACATTGATCCGACTTCATGTATATCTTCATAATGTTGATTTGGTATCATATTGGTGTTCTGTCCTCTACAGCATTCACTTATAGCTATGTCTTCATGTTCGAATCTTTTGACCTAAGTGAATGTGATCGGACCCTAACCCCCTATATGCTTCTACCTCAGATTCTATCTATCCAAATCATATGCATTCTATTGAATCTGTCGATTGTCTTCTCCGAGTCCTTGTTAGCAGAAGACACAGAGACAAAATTGAATCTGTTTTAATGCTATATCCTTTGCCTGAAAACCGGAGAAGCGGGAACGACCACCCGACAATCCAGGCGTGCGTGGGAACATGGAACAACTTCCAATGTGTTGCATATTCGCCACGTGTCCCTTAGATGTGAACCACCAGGGGCACCTGCGTAATAACGTCGTGTCGTCCCTGTCCCTATAAATATACACCACAGTGCGTTCATTATCTTTTCTTCCACCTCTCCACAAACCCTAGCGCCACCGCTAGCTCTCGACGACGCCGACGACGAAGCACTTAGCTGTCGCGACCTCACCGACGTCGTCCTCATGCCGGCTGCAGACCTCGTCTCCTCCGCCGTCGCCGTATGTGTCTTCTGTCGCTGAGTTAGGGCACGGAAGATCGAACTGCTCGACTTCCTCTCTACTCCGTCTAGCAGTTCTTCGTGTGGTAATTAAAGCTTACTTTTACTGCCTTTTTGATCCGATAGATTCATCCAACTCAAACCAAAAGTGGTTTCTGTACCTACAAAATTGGATCTATCCTGTTCCACATCTCATATCATGCCTAATATATTCACTTATGCTTCACAAAGTAGTTAGATTCCTCACTTGTACCTATTCTTGGATTCGTACAAATCTGGAACCAACTCTCAACATATAAGTGAATGTCTTCGCGTCATGAGGTCAATGTCTTCATATTGATTTATCTTCGAAATCTTCTGAGAATGCATATGACCTCTTCCCCTTCCCTCGCATCTCTAATGCTGTCACAGGTACATGTCCGTGGGAGAATCCCTTGATTCTCATAGTCTGCATTCATTTGTAGAGTTCTTACAGCGTCACATCAATTCTCCTGAAGCAAGCTCCTGTTTGACCAGCAGACGAAAGCCTTTGCAAGTTCTGAAGCCATTCAGTTTGCACTTCATGACAACAGAGAAATCAGTCAGGAAGGGCGGCAGACAGCGCCATGGGGGCACATCAAGGGATTTGCCCGAAGATCTCTTTGAGCTATACAAGACTGATCCTGATGAGAGCTATGGTGAACGCAAGACTCGAATCCAATGGATTCGAAGATATTGGGCCGAGCAATGGTTCAAATACAAGTTCATGACCATGGAGTATGCTAAGAAGAATGTCGTCAAGCGACCATGGGGAGATATCATATACAAAGGTCTACAGCCCAAGACCAAGCCCGAAGCTATTGCTCAAGGCTTCTACCCTTGCATGGTTTGAGTACCTCAGCCTGAAGCTGCCGACCCATCCAGCTTGTTATGGTGTCGCGACAACAATCTGTTCAAGCACAACTTTCAGTTTGCCAAGGAATCTGACAAGAAAAACAAGAAGCAGTTTGGCCTCGACTTCAACCCTGGTCCACCTACTCCACGGGTTGATGGGACACGTGAGGCCGAACCCAATGAAGTTGGCCCCTTCTACAACCTTGAAGGTCTCATCTCTCACATTGCTGCCCATGGGGCTGCGATGGCTCACTCTGCAGACGACGCTGATTCGGATGAAGCGCCTGCTCCTCCCAAGCCATAGAAGCAGAAGAAACCAAAGGCTTCAAAGCCCTCCACTGCACCAAAAACTTTGTGTGCGAAGCCTCTAGCCACTGCACCTCCTGAAGCGAGTGTGCAGTCTGAAGATCTCTCTCGCATCTCCAAGACTGAGAAGAAGAAGAAGCCCATCCAGATTTCTGGTCAAGCACTGAGCCCAGCTGCCGTTCTGAGGAACGAAAATGAAGCCATTGATCTGTCAAGTGACGATGATCTTGGTGATGATGCTCTTGAGCTGTTGATAAAGAGAAAGGAAGAGGCGGAGATCTTCAATGATCTACCCCTTTTTGACGTGGACATCTTGAACAATTTCATTGATGAATGGTTTGAGAACCCTAGCATCAACCTCGATAATCTTGAGCTTCCAATTGGCATCAGTGTCTCTTTCCACAGTGCCATTGTACTGAGCTGGCTCTGGCTCAGAATATTGTTGAACTGAAGAACAAGATTGATCATGAGAAATCTCACTTCAAGAGGAATGTGGCAAATCTCAGCGTGGCGGATGTTCAAAGCTTCAAGTAGACGTTGCATGAGCTCAGGGAGCAGTTTCACCAGAAACGCCAGGAAGCAAAAGGTTCAAGAGAAAGAATGAAATATTTTGCTGAGTAAAGTGTGCAAGCACACAATGAGGCTGAGAAGCGTAAGGCACTGGGGGGCCCTGGCATCGACCCAGAATGACTGCCAAGAAGAAGAAGAAGCCTGATGTGGCCCAAGCTGAAGCATCAAGGCAGGAAGCTCCAAGCATTGTCTTTCCTGCCAGCATGATAGGCTCGAAGCCTAAGGTCCCCACAGCTGCTTCAGAGTTGAAGAATACAAGGGCAGCTGAAGCCAAAGCTAGAAAGCGCAAGACCAAGAATGCCACTGACGACGCTCCTCGGGCCAAGAAGAGGAAAACAAAGTAGAAGGATCGGGCTGCTCCCACAAAGCCCCTCTTTGTCGAGCCAATCTCTGTTGCTCGTCCTGCATCCGAACTCCCAGAGCGTCAGTTAATAGTTCATGAGCCTGCTTCCACAGAGGCTCCTGAAACTGAAGACATTGGTCATCACGACAATGTAGAAGATGATGAAGTCCTTCCTCAAATTGAGCACCAAATGGTATCATCGCCTGTTCTCACGAACAGCGAACTCATCAGCATTGGTTGTCCTCTGACGCCAATTGCTCAGGATGATTCATGGGCTGATCTCCCTCACGAATCCCCTCGTCAAGAATCCCCAAGTACTCCCCCACCTCAAGCCACCACTCTGGTGCTTGAAGATGACGACTTTGTGGTCTAGCCTACTCCCTCTCCAAAGGCGTCGCCCGCATTCCGCAGGCTTCACAAAGGACCAAGGCCACAAGTCACTCTATCGAGCGTTCCAGAAGGAGAAGAGCAACACAACTCAATGGTACGACAAGTGTTCCCTGACGCCACTCCAACTGTGAACGTCTGTGAGTCCGAAGCAAAAGCTGCTCAAGACATTCCGGCTGCATCAGCCGATGATCAACAAGAACAACCAGAACCCCGTCAAGAAGAAGAGCGAGTTGCCACACCCCCTACCAACCAAGCAGCTGTTCTCGAGGAGAACGAGTCTGTGTCAGTCCCTCCAGCTACTCAAGTGGAGGTTGAAAATAATGAGGCGGCCACCACCAACAACACTGAAACCAATGACGTTGTCATGGCTGAAGCTAATGTGGCGCCTGAAGTGAATACGGTGCCTGAGGCCAATACTACGCCTGAAGCCAATGTTGCACCTGAAACCATTGTGCAACTTCAAGCCAATGTCGATGCTGACACTCCTGTACCACCTCCAAGGCCTCAAACAATTGAGCTGGCATTTGATCGCGGTCAACCTGTCATGGTTCGATGGCCTATTCTGGTTCCTCCTCCTGCTGCCGGACCACAATTTGACTACCATGTTGCGCACAGGCCTCAGGTCCAGAAGCCAAAACCCAGGCTGCCAAGGTTTCCAGGTACAACAACTTCACCAGGATCATTCAATGTGAATGGCTTCATTGCACACAATACCTTCTCCGACAGCGCCAAGAACCCATATTCAAAGCCAAGGATTTCATCAGATCGGTTCTAGAGCTATCAGTAGCGCAATTACTATTCTTCTGTCCTATACAATCAAGGGCGCGTTTTCCCCATATGCATCTAGACTGCGAAGCCATTGCTGGCCTGCCCTGCCTGGAAGAAGCCCTTGACTGCTTCAGAGATGCTGGCCTTCTACAGTTTGTGACCGATAAAGAGCATTGGAATGAAGAGCTTCTGCTGCAATTCTATGCAACTCTCCACATTCATGGCTACTATAGGGATCCGAAGACTTGGGTCCTTGTGTGGATGACAGGCGATGTACACCATGAAGCCAAGGCCCAAGATGTAATTGAGCTTACTGCCCTGCCCACTCCTGGTGAACACTATGAACCAGGTTGTCAGCTGCACCATAATGCTTTGGAGAGCATCTTCCAGAAGCCTGAGCCAAACATGAGCCAAATGCTGAGCATGATGAAGCCACTGCCACAAGACGCTGAATATCCAAAGGAGTTCTTTGTTGAAGACCTAGAGTATCTGCCCCGCACTATTTATCATATTATCAGGCGAACTCTATGGCCTGTCAAAGGACATTCTCCTGCAGCGAAGCTTGAAGGAGCAATGCAGACATTGGTTTTCTATATCTTCAATGGCATCAACTTCAATGCTCAAGACTTCTTCATCAGGCAATTGGCTGCATCTGGCTCTGATCTATTTGGTCTGAAGTTTTATGCTCCATGGATAATGCACCTCATCAAGCTTCACTCCTCTTTCAACTATCAGTCCTCTGTGTGCAATCATCTCATCTTCCTGCCAGAGGTTGATATATCTGTCGAAGCCATCTACCCTGAACATGCCAAGGAGCCACTATATCTTCACAATGCCGATCACCAAAGCTTCACTCAACCCATAGAAGGAGTTCTTGTTGCCTCATGTGTTTATCCTTTGGCTAGAAATACACGTGCACCTCGTGCCCATACTAAAGCTACTGAAAGCACAATTGCCCAAAGGCCTCAAAAGCGATCTCGTGTTCTCAATGACCGAGAGCTTATCGTCGCCCTACATCAAAAACAGGATAAGCATCATGACTGGCTCAAGTATCAGATGCAGAGCCTCTTGGTGGATGTTAATCGCATTCGCAGCCTTTACACCAAGAATGCATTTGTCACTCATGAAACCTGTCGGCGGTCCTGGAAGAGTCTAACATTGCTGAGCACTGAAGATGATCTTCAACAAGATGGCTTCGCTGAGAGATTCAAGTTTGATTCCACTCCTCCAAGGAACGCTCACTTGCGTCGGACTCCCTCACTTGAAGACTCTGACTACTCATCCTCGGCGGCAACTGTCAATGCCAGAGTTATTGATGACGAAGATGGTGCTACTTCACCAACTACAACTTCGCCTCAAATCGACACTGTGATACGTCTCAAACGTATCTATAATTTTTGATTGCTCCATGCTATGTTATCTACTGTTTTGGGCAATATTGGGCTTTATTATCCACTTCTATATTATTTTGGCACTAACCTATTAACCGGAGGCCCAACCCAGAATTGATGTTTTTTGCCTATTTCGGTGTTTCGAAGAAAAGGAATATCAAACAGAGTCAAAACGGAATGAAATCAACTGGAGAAGTTATTTTTGGAAGGAAAGCTACCGGATGGACTTGGACCCCACGTCAGGAGAGAAGGGAGGTGCCCACGAGGGTGGGGGGCGCGCCCACCCCCCTAGGGCGCGCCCCCTGCCTCGTGGGGCCCCCGAAGCTCCACCGACGTACTTCATGCACCCATATATACCTACGTATCCTAAAACTTCTAGAACAGACAATAGATCGGGAGTTCCACCGCCAGAAGCCTCCGTAGCCACCGAAAACCAATCTAGACCCGTTCCGGCACCCTGCCGGAGGGGGGAATCCCTCTCTGGTGGCCATCTTCATCATCCCGGCGCTCTTCATGACGAGGAGGGAGTAGTTCTCCCTCGGGGCTGAGGGTATGTACCAGTAGCTATGTGTTTGATCTCTATCTCTCGTGTTCTTGATTTGGCACGATCTTGATGTATCGCGAGCTTTGCTATTATAGTTGGATCTTATGTTTCTCCTACCCCTCTACTCTCTTGTAATGAATTGAGTTTCCCCTTTGAAGTTATCTTATCGGATTGAGTCTTTAACGATTTGAGAACACTTGATGTATGTCTTGCCGTGCGTATCTGTGGTGACAATGGGATACCACGTGATTCACTTGATGTATGTTTTGGTGATCAACTTGCGGGTTCCGCCCATGAACCTATGCATAGGAGTTGGCACACATTTTCGTCGTGATTCTCCGGTAGAAACTTTGGGGCACTCTTTGAGGTTCTATGTGTTGGTTGAATAGATGAATCTGAGATTGTGTGATGCATATCGTATAATCATACCCACGGATACTTGAGGTGACATTGGAGTATCTAGGTGTCATTAGGGTTTTGGTTGATGTGTGTCTTAAGGTGTTATTCTAGTACGAACTCTAGGGCTGTTTGTGACACTTATAGGAATAGCCCAGCGGATTGATTGGAAAGAATAACTTTGAGGTGGTTTCGTACCCTTCCATAATCTCTTCATTCGTTCTCCGCTATTAGTGACTTTGGAGTGACTCTTTGTTGCATGTTGAGGGATAGTTATGTGATCCAATTATGTTAGTATTGTTGAGGGAACTTGCACTAGCAAAAGTATGAACCCTAGGCCTTGTTTCAACGCATTGCAATACCGTTTACGCTCACTTTTATCATTAGTTACCTTGCTGTTTTTATATTTTCAGATTACAAAAATTATTATCTACTATCCATATTGCACTTGTATCACCATCTCTTCGCCGAACTAGTGCACCTATACAATTTACCATTGTATTGGGTGTGTTGGGGACACAAGAGACTCTTTGTTATTTGGTTGCAGGGTTGCTTGAGAGAGACCATCTTCATCCTACGCCTCCTATGGATTGATAAACCTTAGGTCATCCACTTGAGGGAAATTTGCTACTGTCCTACAAACCTCTGCACTTGGAGGCCCAACAACATCTACAAGAAGAAGGTTGTGTAGTAGACATCAAGCTCTTTTCTGGGCCGTTGCCGGGGAGGTGAGTGCTTGAAGGTATATCTTTAGATCTTGCAATCGAGTCTTTTAGTTTCTTGTTTTATCACTAGTTTAGTCTATAAAAGAAAACTATAAAAAAATGGAATTGAGTTTGTCTCATACGCTTCATCTTTTTAATATCTTTCGTGAGTATGATGGAAAGGAAAATTGTGCCAAAGTGTTAGAAGAAGAATGCATTAAAATGTTTGACACTAAATCTTTGAATGATGAGCATGATTCCAATGTTGTTAGTACGAATTCTTTGAATATCCATGATACTAATGATGATTGCACTAGTTATGATGAAAATGTCTCCTATAAGCATGTCAATTTTTGTGGAGTGCATTGGGTTTGTAAGTACACACCAAATAGGGAAGATAGATATTGCAAGAGGCATAAGTACTTAGAAACTAAATTGTTGCAAGAAGAGCTAGATGAATGTGCTAAAAATTTAATTTTTCTTAGCCCTACTTGTGAACTTTGCAATGAACGTGATCATTTTAGTACCCAATGCAAATTGTTTCATGAACGTATCGTGTCCAAAAATTGTGATGACTTGATTTCCCTTGCACATCATAATGAACTTAGTTTGCTCTTGGGTTATGAAGAAATTAAACGTATAACTAAGGATATTCCAAAATTTGCCCTTGATAAAGTTCGTCATTTTGATCTAGAGAAAACTTATATGTATTGTGCGGTGAATTGCATTGAAAATCCTTATATTGCCAACTACAGAAAGAAAAGAAAACAAATAGAAGATGAAGGGAATACTAATGAAAGGGAAGAGACTTCCCAATATCCTCCTATTATTTCTTATGATGAATCAGGTAACGAGGAGGAGCCTCCTATTCAATCAATCTCATTAATAAGGAGCTCCAAAAAGAGGATTGAACCCACACATGATGTGGTGAAGAAGAAGCAAAGAAAAAGGAAGAGAGGTAAAAAGAAAAGATGTCTCTCCCAAATAATGCTGCCCCTATTACTATTGTGCCTCATGAAAATATAATTATGGAAGGTAATGATACTTCTTATGATCTTGAAAATCTTTTTGGCACTTGCTTGGAAGAATATGATAATTGCTATACCATTGGTGCTATCCACACTATTAATGATGAGAGTGAGTATGCTTATGATATGAAAAGGCCCAAGCTTGGGGATGCTATGTTTGATGAAGATGATGTTTTTGAGAATATATTTTCTGCAATTAATGTTTGTCCCAAGCTTGGGGATGCTACGTTTAATGAAGATGATATTTTTAGTCTCCCAAGTTTTGATATGAAAATTTATAATGATGATAGCATGCCTCCTACCTATGATGATTATTGTGATCATACTTATGCTATAAAAAGTAGTGATTATATTTATAAAACTTGTCATGATTATGGTTACCCATTTTCTGAACATTACTCTTTTAATGTAGAAACAATTTATAGTATACGAGTTTCGTATGATACTCCCACTATTATTCATGAGTAGAAATTTGCTTATGTGGAGAGTAATAAAATTCTATGCTTGTAGATCATGAAAAGAATGCTTTAGATGCTGGTTATATTGTTGAATTCATTCATGATGCTACTGAAAATTATTATGAGGGAGGAACATATTCTTGTAGGAATTGCAATAATATCAAGTTTCCTCTCTATGTGCTTAAAGTTTCAAAGCTATGCTTGTTTTGCCCTCCTATGCTAGTTGATTATTGTTCTCATAAGTTGTTTGCTCACAAAATCCCTATGCATAGGAAGTGGGTTAGACTTAAATGTTCTAGTCATATTCTTCATGATGCTCTCTTTATATTTCAATTCTTATCTTTTATGTGAGCATCGTCAAAATCATCATGCCTAGCTAGGGGCGTTAAACGATAGCGCTTGTTGGGAGGAAACCCAACTTTATTTTTGTTACTTGATTTTTGTTCCTGTTTAGTAATAAATAATTCATCTAGCCTCTGTTTAGATGTGGTTTTATTCTTTTAATTAGTGTTTGTGCCAAGTAGAACCTTTGGGAAGACTTGGGGAAAGTCTTGTTGATCATGCTGTAAAAAACAGAAACTTTAGCGCTCACGAGAATTGCTGCCATGTTTATTTGGACACTGATATTTAGTTAATTCTTTTTGAACATGATTAATAGATAAACTCCTCAGGTCCAGAAATTTATTTGAGAATTTTATGAGTTCCAGAAGTATACGTTTGATCCAGATTACTACAGACTGTTCTGTTTTTGACAGATTCTGTTTTCATTGTGTTGTTTACTTATTTTGATGAATCTATGTCTAGTAAAAGAGTTTATAAACCATAGAGAAGTTGGAATACAGTAGGTTTAACACCAATATAAATAAATAATGAGTTCATTACAGTACCTTGAAGTGGTGATTTATTTTCTTATACTAACGGAGCTTACGAGTTTTCTGTTAAGTTTTGTGTTGTGAAGTTTTCAAGTTTTGGGTAAGGATTCGATGGACTATGGAATAAGGAGTGGCAAGAGCCTAAGCTTGGGGATTCCCAAGGCACCCCAAGGTAATATTCAAGGATAGCCAAGAGCCTAAGCTTGGGGATGCCCCGGAAGGCATCCCCTCTTTCGTCTTCGTTCATCGGTAACTTTACTTGGAGCTATATTTTTATTTACCACATGATATGTGTTTTGCTTGGAGCGTCAATTTATTTTGTTAGTATTTGCTTTATGTTATTTAGAACAATGTTTTGCATCTTTCATTTCAATAAAAATGGCATTGATAGCCTTTACTATGCCTATTTTAGAAGTCCACATGTTGCTGTTTGAAAACAGAAAGTTTACCGCTGTTGCAATAATTCCCTAGAAAGTCAGAATGTGATAAAATGTTGAACCATTTTGCATATTAAGCTCTGATAAATTTACTACAGTGTGAATTTTTTTTCATAATTTTTGGAGCTAGGGAAGTATGGATGTTGCAGCATTCTTTACAGACTATCCTGTTTAGGCAGATTGCTGTTATGTTTGCATTGTTTGCATATGTTTGCTTCTTTAATGATTCTATTTGAGGATAGGACTATTAAATATGCAAAGGAATTTAGTATGCAATGTTGAATAATAATTTTAGTGATTTTCTACAGTAGAGTATGATAAGGTTTTTGCAATGGTTTATACAAACTTATCTCACGAGTCCTTGTTGAGTTTTGTGTGGATGAAGCTTTTGAGATTTAGGAAGACCGTGATATGAGAGGAATTAAGGAGACACAAAAGCTCAAGCTTGGGGATGCCCAAGGCATCCCAAGATAATATTTCAAGAAGTCTCAAGCATCTAAGCTTGGGGATGCCCTGGTTGGCATCCCACCTTTCTTCTTCAACAACTATCGGTTAGTTTCGGTTGATCCTAAGTTTTTGCTTCTTCACATGATGTTTGCCATTCTTAGAATGTCGTTTTATTTTGCTTTGATTGCTGCTTAAATAAGATACCAAGATCTGAAATTATTAAATGTTAGAGAATCTTCACATATTTGCATAATTATTCGACTACTCATTGATCTTCACTTATATCTTTCGGAGTAGTTTGTTGTTGCTCTAGTGCTTCACTTATATCTTTTTAGAGCACGGTGGTGGTATTATAGAAATAGATGAACTCTCATGCTTCACTTATATCATTTTGAGAGTTTTAAATAGCACGGTAATTTGCTTAAATAATCCTAATATGCTAGGCATCCAAGAATAGTAAAAACTTTCATATAGAGTATTGAATACTAAGAGAAGTTTGATGCTTGATGATTGTTTTGAGATATGGAGGTAATAATATCAAAGTCGTGCTAGTTGAGTAGTTGTGAAATTGAGAAATGCTTGTGTTGAACTTTGCAAGTCCCATAGCATTCACATGGTAAACGTTGTGTAACAAATTTGAAACATGAGGTGTTATTTGATTGTCCTCCTTATGAGTGGCGGTCGGGGACGAGCGATGGTCTTTTCCTACCAATCTATCCCCCTAGGAGCATGCGCATAGTGCCGAGGTTTTTGATGACTTGTAGATTTTTGCAATAAGTATGTGAGTTCTTTATGATTAATGTTGAGTCCATGGATTATACACACTCTTACCCTTCCATCATTGCTAGCCTCTTCGGTACCGTGCATTGCCCTTTCTCACATTGAGAGTTGGTGCAAACTTTGCCAGTGCATCCAAACCCTGTGATATGATACGCTCTTTCACACATAAACCTCCTTATATCTTCCTCAAAACAGCCACCATACCTACCTATTATGGCATTTCCATAGCCATTCTGAGATATATTGCCATGCAACTTTCCACCATTCCGTTTATTATGACACACATCATCATTGTCATATTGCTTTGCATGATCATGTAGTTGACATCGTATTTGTGGCAAAGCCACCAATCATAATTTTTCATACATGTCACTCTTGATTCATCGCAATCCCAGTACACCGTCGGAGGCATTCATATAGAGTCATACTTTGTTCTAATATCGAGTTGTAAATAAATAGAAGTGTGATGATCATCATTTTCTAGAGCATTGTTGCAAGTGAGGAATAAAAAAAGAGAAAGGACATAAAAAAAGAGAAAGGCCATAAAAAAGAGAAGGCCCAAAAAATGAAAATGAGAGAAAAAGAGAGAAGGGACAATGCTACTATCCTTTTACCACACTTGTGCTTCAAAGTAGCACCATGATCTTCATAGTAGAGAGTCTCTTGTTTTGTCACTTTCATATACTAGTGGGAATTTCTCATTATAGAACTTGGCTTGTATATTCCAACAATGGGCCTCCTCAAGTGCCCTAGGTCTTCGTGAGCAAGCAAGTTGGATGCACACCCACTTAGTTTCTTTTGTTGAGCTTTCATACATTTTATAGCTCTAGTGCAGTCGTTGCATGGAAATCCCTACTCCTTGCATTAACATCAATCGGTGGGCATCTCCATAGCCCATTGATTAGCCTCGTTGATGTGAGACTTTCTCCTTTTTGTCTTCTCCACATAACCCCCCTCATTATATTCTATTCCACCCATAGTGCTATATCCATGGCTCGCGCTCATGTATTGCGTGAAAGTTTATGAGTTTGAGATTACTAAAGTATGAAACAATTGCTTGGCTTGTCATCGGGGTTGTGCATGATGAGAGCATTCTTGTGTGACAAAAATGGAGCATGACTAAACTATATGATTTTGTAGGGATGAACTTTCTTTGGCCATGTTATTTTGAGAAGACATAATTGCTTAGTTAGTATGCTTGAAGTATTATCATTTTTATGTCAATATGAACTTTTGTCTTGAATCTTTCGGATCTGAATATTCATACCACAATTAAGAAGAATTACATTGAAAGTATGCCAAGTAGCACTCCGCATCAAAAATTCTATTTTTATCATTTACCTACTCGAGGACGAGCAGGAATTAAGCTTGGGGATGCTTGATACGTCTCCAACATATCTATAATTTTTGATTGCTCCATGCTATGTTATCTACTATTTTGGGACTTATTGGGCTTTATTATCCACTTTTATATTATTTTTGGGACTAACCTATTAACTGGAGGCCCAGCCCAGAATTGCTGTTTTTTGTGCCTATTTCAGTGTTTCGAAGAAAAGGAATATCAAACGGAGTCAAAACGGAACGAAATCAACTAGAAAAGTTATTTTTGGAAGGAAAGCTACCGGATGGACTTGGACCCCACGTCAGGAGAGAAGGGAGGTGCCCACGAGGGTGGGGGGCGCGCCCACCCCCCTAGGGCGCGCCCCCTGCCTCGTGGGGCCCCCGAAGCTCCACCGACATACTTCCTGCACCCATATATACCTATGTATCCTAAAACTTCCAGAACAGACAATAGATCGGGAGTTCCGCTGCCAGAAGCCTCCGTAGACACCGAAAACCAATCTAGACCCGTTCTGGCACCCTGCCGGAGGGGGGAATCCCTCTCCGGTGGCCATCTTCATCATCCCGGTGCTCTCCATGACGAGGAGGCAGTAGTTCTCCCTCGAGGCTGAGGGTATGTACCAGTAGCTATGTGTTTGATCTCTCTCTCTCTCTCTCGTGTTCTTGATTTGCCACGATCTTGATGTATCGCAAGCTTTGCTATTATAGTTGGATCTTATGTTTCTCCTCCCCCTCTACTCTCTTGTAATGAATTGAGTTTCCCCTTTGAAGTTATCTTATCGGATTGAGTCTTTAAAGATTTGAGAACAATTGATGTATGTCTTGCCGTGCGTATCTGTGGTGACAATGGGATACCACGTGATTCACTTGATGTATGTTTTGGTGATCAACTTGCGGGTTCCACCCATGAACCTATGCATAGGAGTTGGCACACATTTTCGTCGTGATTCTCCGATAGAAACTTTGGGGCACTCTTTGAGGTTCTATGTGTTGGTTGAATAGATGAATCTGAGATTGTGTGATGCATATCATATAATCATACCCACGAATACTTGAGGTGACATTGGAGTATCTAGGTGACATTAGGGTTTTGGTTGATGTGTGTCTTAAGGTGTTATTCTAGTACGAACTCTAGGGCTGTTTGTGACACTTATAGGAATAGCCCAGCGGATTGATTGGAAAGAATTACTTTGAGGTGGTTTCGTACCCTACCATAATCTCTTTGTTCGTTCTCCGCTATTAGTGACTTTGGAGTGACTCTTTGTTGCATGTTGAGGGATAGTTATGTGATCCAATTATGTTAGTATTGTTGAGGGAACTTGCACTAGCAAAAGTATGAACCCTAGGCCTTGTTTCAACGCATTGCAATACCGTTTACGCTCACTTTTATCATTAGTTACCTTGTTGTTTTCATATTTTCAGATTACAAAAACCTATATTTACCATCCATGTTGCACTTGTATCACCATCTCTTCGCCGAACTAGTGCACCTATACAATTTACCATTGTATTGGGTGTGTTGGGGACACAAGAGACTATTTGTTATTTGGTTGCAGGGTTGCTTGAGAGAGACCATCTTCATCCTACGCCTCCTACGGATTGATAAACCTTAGGTCATCCACTTGAGGGAAATTTTCTACTGTCCTACAAACCTCTGTACTTGGAGGCCCAACAACGTCTACAAGAAGAAGGTTGTGTAGTAGACATGACACTGCACCAAGTTCTTCTACACCACCAGACCTCAATGACAACCCTGCTGCTTCACCTACTCCTGGGAACGAGTAGAAGCTCTATGTCTTCAAACCTTTTTGGTCCTCACTAACAAAAGGGGGAGAAGCATATGAGTTGATAGTCTTCAAGCAGGTCCATATGGGTGGTTGCTATACTTTTGCCAAGTGCTTACAACTCTCGCTTTCGATACATTTGGTTCTTTTGAGTTGTAACACTTAAACTTGATGGTCATCTGCTACCTTTTCTGTCAACTATGTGATGTGATGATAAATTCTGCATGTGCGACGATAAATTCCGCACGAAGTCATTTTGCATATGTCCATTTATCATTATGCATGTCATTATCTTCGTTATATCTTTTCATGCATGATGAATTGTCTTCATATGTTGAAGAGGATCTCGACAAGTACAACCTGCCATGTGCATTTGCATTCAAAATAAAAATACTTATATGCACATCTTCAGGGCATCCTTTTGCTACTTATGAATACAATACCTTAATCCTTTACAATTTCACATACTTTTATCCCTGTTGAAAACTTCAACCAGTTTGTCATCAATCACCAAAAAGGGGGAGATTGTAAGTGCATCTAGTGCCACCCCTAGTAGGTTTTGGAGTATTGACGACAAACCTGGTTGAGGGACTAATGTGTTTGTGAGAATTGCAGGATAACACAGGAAGTAGTCCCCCATTGATTCGGTTTACCTACCGGAGATGACCCTTAAAAACGTGTGAAGACATTGAAGACAATGGTGGTATGTGAAGATATTCACAACGAAGATTGTGACTCGAGAAGACATTCACGTGAAGACTATGGAGTGCGAATACATAGCTGTTTCGTAGTTTCCTTTTCTTCTTTGTTGAGTCATAGGAACCACCGTACTGTTAAGTGGGGTCCCAGTGAACAAAGTCAGAGTGACTGAAGTGATGCTCAACCAAATCCTAAGTCTTCGAGCGAAGACAATGAGAGCAAATCTTATCCAGAGCTGGATGAGCCAGCTTTACTTGTAGCCCAAGTTAAGTTGTCGCGTGTGTTTGAAATCTGACCGTTGGAACACGTGTCAGTTCCTTAGTGACCCAGGGTCATTTCAGACAAATCAGGTCGGGTTGCCTAGTGGCTATAAATAGCCCACCCCCTACACCATAAATTGGTGGCTGCTCAGAGTTAGTGCACGGCTTTTGTCGTTTGAGAGCAACCCACCTCGAAGCCTTTGAGAGAGAAATCCTTGCGAGGACAAAGCCCTAAACACCCAGAGCTAAAGAGTGTTAGGCATCACTGAAGTCTTTCTGTCTGCATGATCTGAAGAGTTATTACACTTGAGGATTGTGAATCCTCCAGCCGGTTAGGCGTCGCGTTCTGAGAATTCAAGAGTCAGCGTGGATCGCCGGTGAATGAAGTCTGTGAAGGTTTGGAAGTCTACCTTGAAGACTTACCAGAGTGATTGGGCGAGGACTGTGTGTCCTTAGCTCAAGGGGAATAAGGTGAAGACGCGGTCTTCTGAGTTGAATCTCAGCCTCCCTAACCATACGTACAGTTGTCACAGCAACTGGAACTGGTCCAACAAATACATGTCCTCACCAAGCAACTGGTTCTATCCTTACCTCTCTTTTTACTTACAGTTTGTCTTCGTGAAGTCATTGCCTACTTGCATGATATGATTGACTTCACTATGTGAAGACTGTTGTTGATTGGCTTCATACTTTCTTCCATCTTGATCCATACTACCTAGCTGCTGATAGTCTTCGTGCTTTCACTTCATTATTTACTTGACTATGGCTTGTCTAGTGTAGTCTACCTTCCGTTGCATATCAATAGGTTCATCTCTACTATTTGTCTTCAAAGCCCCCGTGTTTTGAAGACTTTCATAAAAATCGCCAATCCCCACCCCCCTCTAGTCGATAACTAGCACTTTCAGTAACTTTACTTGAGGTTATATTTTTATTCACCACATGATATGTGTTTTGCTTGGAGCGTCTTGTATGATATGAGTCTTTACTTTTTAGTTTGCCACCATAATCCTTGTTGTACACACCTTTTGAGAGGGACACGCATGAATCATGATTTATTAGAATACTCTATGTGCTTCACTTATATCTTTTGAGCTATGCAATTTTGCTCTAGTGCTTCACTTATATCTTTTTAGAGCACAACTGTGGATTTTTTTATAGAAATTGTTGAACTCTCATGCTTCACTTATATTATTTTGAGAGTTTATAAACAACATGGTAATTTGCTTTGGTTATAAATTTAGTCCTAATATGATAGACATCCAAGAGGGGTATAATAATAACTTTCATATAAAGTGCATTGAATACTATGAGAAGTTTGATTCCTTATGATTGTTTTCAGATATAAAGATGGTGATATTAGAGTCATGTTAGTTAGTAATTGTGGATTGTAGAAATACTTGTGTTAAAGTTTGTGATTCCCGTAGCATGCACGTATGGTGAACCATTATGTGATGATGCTGGAGCATGATTTATTTATTGATTGTCTTCCTTATGAGTGGCGGTCCGGGACGAGCAATGGTATTTTCCTACCAATCTATCCCCCAAGGAGTAGGCGCGTAGCACTTCTTTTAGATATCTAATAGATTTTTGTAATAAGTATGTGAGTTCTTTATGACTAATGTTGAGTCCATGGATTATACGCATTCTCACCCTTCCACCATTGCTAGCCTCTCTAGTACCGCGCAACTTTCGCCGGTAACAGACACCCACCATATACCTTCCTCAAAACAGCCATCATACCTACCTATTATGGTATTTCCATAGCCATTCTGAGATGTATTGCCATGCAACTTTCCACCGTTTCGTTTATTATGACACCTTCCATTGTTGTCATATTGCTTTGCATGATCATGTAGTTGACATAGTATTTGTGGCAAAGCCACCATTCATAATTCTTTTATACATGTCACTCTTGATTCATTGCACATCCCGGTACACCGCCGGAGGCATTCATATAGAGTCATATTTTGCTCTAAGTATCGAGTTGTAAGCAAATAAAAGTGTGATGATCTTCATTCTTAGAGCATTGTCCCATGTGAGGAAAGGATGATGGAAGCTATGATTCCCCCACAAGTCGGGATGAGTCTCCGCACTTTACAAAGAAATAAAAGAGGCCAAAGAAGCCCATTCAAAAAAAGAGAAAGAAAAAAAGATGAGAGAAAGAGAGAAGGGAAATGTTACTATCCTTTTACCACACTTGTGCTTCAAAGTAGCACCATGATCTTCATGATAGAGAGCCTCCTATGTTGTTACTTTCATATACTAGTGGGAATTTTTCATTATAGAACTTGGCTTTTATATTCCAATGATGCGCTTCCTCAAATTGCCCTAGGTCTTCGTGAGCAAGCGAGTTGGATGCACACCCACTTAGTTTCTTTTTGAGCTTTCCAAAACTTATAGCTCTAGTGCATCCATTGCATGGCAATCCCTACTCACTCACATTGATATCTATTGATGGGCATCTCCATAGCCCGTTGATATGCCTAGTTGATGTGAGACTATCTCCTTATTTTTGTCTTCTCCACAACCACCATATTCTATTCCACCTATAGTGCCACTACTACAGGATGCTACTAACGCGACACTACGATCGGAGGCCCTTCGAGAAACTGTGTGCGATGCAGTAATCACAAACGGTGGTGTATGAAAACCGTCAAAAAGGGTGCAAAACATTTGCGATGGAGGATGCATCAAACATGGTTCAGATTTTAGTTGCGTGTGCGACTCAGGCCACATGGTTAACCCGTTCGAACTGTTTGCGATGAGGAAGAACAACATAACCGGGCAACCATATCAATGTGTGTGAGATATATGGCATACAGTTCGCTCCGATGAACCGTTTGCTATTAGGGAGTGCAACATAAATGGTTAGCCACATCAAGGTGTGTGTGATATAGGGCATACGGTTCACTCGGACGAACTGTTTTCGATTAGCGAACGCAACAGAAACGGTTCAACTTAACAAGATGTGTGTGATATGTGGCAAACAGCCGACTCAGATGAACTATTTGCGATGAGAATTTACAACACAGACGGTTAATACAGTTAGTTCGTGTGCGATTCTGTGTGTACAAAAAACTTTGAAAAATAGAAACTAGTTGCTTGCGGTGGCTAGGAGTATCGCACATGATGCGTCTGCGAGTACTCATGTGCGATGATTAGTAAGTTACACATGCGTCTGCGAGTACACGACCGCAAGGGTGCTATGCCGATCATGGAGTCCGAGAAGACCATCGTTGGAAGGCCGCCACCTCAGCCTTTTAGCTTATATTTTATTATAATTATATGCATATGTAGGTCGTGAGTGTTCTGGGCCTTGCCGCATTTGGAATTTTAAATTATCCAAAATATGTAAGACAATTATTAAGAATTATTAATAGTTGCCATTGTAACTTTGCTTCAATGGCGAGCAGAGCGTGCGCAGGGATGCCAGAGCGGAGCGCGCCGCGGGCGCCTCAACGACGAGCAACCACATGGTCAACCTTCTGCCATCAATAAATTTTGACCTTGTTTCTTGTCACATTTCTGATTACAACGCAATAAGTAATTGCAAATCTGTTCACACCTCTCAAACTAATATGTGTTCACACTTAGCATCGGACTGTAAAACTACCCACTCGAAAATTACTTCACAGTTCCTCTCCTCATCACCCACAAAACTGGTTTTCTCTATCAAGTCGTTCCGCCATGACCGGTAGGAGGAGTTTAGGGTGGACATATAACCAGGCAGCAAAGACCAAGGTCGCGGAAGCACTAGAGAGGTCCCGCCGCGAAGCCACAACTGCAACAGAGATGTTCGGGCACGCCGCAGAGCCCTCGAACGAGCTCTCACGGGCACGCGAGGGCTCTCACAAGCGCATTCGCGGTGTCGGCCATCGTGATGAGCCAACATTCCTGAAGTCCTTCGCCGGCGACGATGACATTCTCGCTGGTGTCACTACGCAGCAGGAGCTGGTCGACGGCTTGATGAAGCTGCTCAAGATCAGCGATGCCTCAGTTGACAAGGCGACCGGCCTCGTCGAGCAAATCATGGATGACAATGCGAAGCTCCTCAAGTTGGTCGCCGAGAAGGAGGAGGAGGCCGCCGGATGGAAGATGCTGCATGAGAAGAGCAGTGCCTCTGAGATGACGCTGAAAGCGGTCGTCGAGGAACTGATGGGTGGCTTGAGGAAGCTCCGGATCGAGAGCGAGCAGGAGGTGGAGGAATCCGTGGCTACTTTCAAGCAAAGTCGTGAGGAATTGAAGAAGGAGCTAGAGGATTTCGCCACCCGGCGATCCATCGACGAGTAGAGACAGTAGCGACCCAGATCGTTGTCTACAATTTCCTTCTTCTCTTGCCCCCGTGTCTTCCGGGCTTTGCCGCATGTGGCATTTTAAATTATCCGGAATATGTAAGACAATTATTATTTGCACCATTGTGAATTTGTCATCGTATTATCCGTTGCCATTTTATTTGTGGTCGTATTATCCGTTGCCCTATGTGGCAATTTAAATTAGGGCGGAATACTAGTTGAAAACACGAACAAAGCAAATGCTGCCATGGGATCACAAGCAAACACCCTCCGTCCAGGTGCTTTAATTAACCCATTAATGGAGAGGCGGGCGGCGGCTGGTGCATGGAGGTCAAAGAGCTCGCTTCCCGGTGAGCATGGGCGGCCTTGCTGCTCGCACGTGTCCCGTCGAGACTGTGAGGTGGACAGGATGCACACGTCCCGTCGAGCCTGCGCGGTGGACTGCTCACACGCCTCCCGTCGAAGCTGCACGGCGGACTTCTCGCACTCGTCCTGTCTAATCAAACAGCTACACACACGCCACCGAGTATGGTTAAATTCCGACACGGTAAATATAATACAGTAGTTTGCGATATTAACGTGTTAGTTTTTTCTTTCAAAAAGGACTTCGTTGGCTACTAATGCGTGCGCCTCTTCTCAAACTGGACGATTTTTCTTACCACGGCATATATGTGCCATGTCATGAAACCATGCCAAGTTTCATGTTTTTTGGGTGACTTTTTTATTAACTGGGATTTAAAAACCGAGATTCTCATTGTTTCAGGATGACGACAAGTTTGTAATTCATTCTCATTTCTTAAACGAGACCTAAAGAAGCACCCAATGACACATGTATGGTTTCCCACCCATTTTGCTTCACTGGAGCATGTGGTTGTAGTTCAAGTTTGAATTATGGACTACATTAAATGCATTCCATAGAAAACTTAGTAATTAGTAATATATATACAATGGCCAAGTGAACCCTAAACAGTTTCAAATTTCAGCCCGACACTCCTGTTATTCTATGTTGCCTGTAGAAAACAAAGTTCAAGGCGAGAAGAGGCATTGATTATCGTTTCGCCCACAAGAGGGGCATGTTTCCCTACCGGAACCACGAGGGTTGCGACAGGCTCCAGTTTGTAAAAGGCTTGTAATATAGCTTCGCCCAAATTGGACAATTATATATACCATGTAGTGACACCATACCAAGTTTCATGATTTGCTGGTGAGTTTTGGATTTACAGACATTTAAAACCTGAGATTCGCAATGTTTGTGGCCAGGCCAGGATGGTGAGACGGTTGAATTCATTCACATTCGTTCCATGGGACCTAAACATGCACCCCAAGGAAACATGTACGTTTTTCTAGCCATTTTGGTGCACTGGAGCATGCATTTATAGTTCGGATTTGAATGATGGACATTAAATGCCTAGAAAACTCAACTAATGGATAAAAAAGGTCAAACGAACCTTGAATAATTTCAAAGTTCAGCCCGAATCTCCAGTTGTTCCGTGTCGCGTGTAGAAGAAAATACGAGATTAGAAGAGGGAGTGATTATAGTTTGGCCCACAAGGGGACATGTTTCCCTATCAAAACCACGAGGGTTCTTGTGATAGGCTCCAATTTGTAAGAGGTTTGTAATAAAGCTTGGCCCAAATTGGCAATGTTTTTACCACGACATATATGTGCCATGACATGACACCTTGCCACCTTTGATGACTTTCTCGTGAGTTTAGGATTTATGGGGACTTAAAAACCGATATTTGAAATGTTTGAGGAAGATCCAGGACACCGGTACGGTTGTAATTCGTTCCCATTCTTGGCATGAGACATAAACATGCACTCAAGGACACGTGTATAATTTTTCTAGCCATTTCGGTGAACTGGAGCATGTATTTGTAGTTCAGATTTGAATTATGGACATTAAATGCCTAGGAAACTCAATTAGTGTATAAAAAGGCCAAACGAACCCTGGATAAGTTTAAATTTTAGCATGGATATCCTGTGGTTCCATGTTGCCCATGGAAGAAAATACAAGGAGAAAAGAGGCAGTGATTACGTTTCGCCCACAAGGGGAACACGTTTCCCTATGAGAACCACGAGGCTTCTTTGAGAGAAGCTCCAGTTTTTGTAAAGAGGTTTGTAATAAAGCTTGGCCCAAATTGGACAATGTTTTTACCACGACATATATCTGCCATGACGTGACACCATGCCACCTTTGATGACTTTCTGGTGAGTTTATGATTTATGGGGACTTAAAAGCCGAGATTTGAAATGTTTGAGTACGAGCCATGACACCAGTATGGTTGTAATTCATTCTCATTCCTGGCATGGTACCTAAACATGCACCCAAGGACACATGTATAATTTTCTAGCCACTTTGGTGAATGGAGCATGTATTTGTAGTTCAGATTTGAATTATGGACATTAAATGCCTAGGAAACTCAATTAGTGTATAAAAAGGCCAAACGAACCCTGAATAAGTTTAAATTTCAGCACGGATATCCTGTCGTTCCATGTTATCCGTAGAAGAAAATACAAGGTGAAAAGAGGCAGTGATTACATTTCGCCCACAAGGTGGACACATTTCCCTATCGGAACCATGAGGTTTCTTTGAGAGAAGCTCCGGTTTGTAAGAGGCTTGTAATAAAACTTGCGCCACAATAGACGAAAAAAATTCCTCGACATATAAGTGCGATGTCGTGACACCATGGAAGGTTTCACGATTTTCAGCTTAGTTTTGGATTTACGGGGATTTAAAATCCGAGATTCTTCTCACGAAATGTTTTCAAATAGCACACGGTACACTCACGAAAGCCGATATTCAATGAAAACTTCATGGAAACCATATTTTATAGTTTCGTAAAAATCTGAAAAAAAAATTGTGGGATGTTAAGAAGGTGATGTTTTATTGCGACACAAAATTTTAAGTTGAAAAACATTACGAGATGTGAGCTATGAAAAAGACAAATTCTGCCCTGAATAGTGACATCACTATTCGACACTATTCAACATTGATTTTGTCTTTTTCATAGCTCACATCTCTTAATGTGTTTCAACTTGAAATTTTGTGTGCCAATAAAACATCATCGTCTTAACATCCCACATTTTTTTGAAACTTCAAAACATCTTTTTCTCGTGGTTTTCACCGGTTTCCACCAAATGTTGGTTTCCGTATGATATCCCCCCCCCCCGCTGCGCGCGCGGTCTGAGTCATGCGTTCTGACTGGCCAGAACCCAAATCCCACGGATCGTATGTGTGCACCGTTGGATGCTCCCAGATCGAACGGCAACTGTCGGTGTCAAACCGGTGGATCTCGGGTAGGGGGTCCCGAACTGTGCGTCTAGGCCGGATGGTAACAGGAGGCAAGGGACACGAAGCTTTACCCAGGTTCGGCCCCTCTTGATGGAGGTAAAACCCTACGTCCTACTTGATTAATATTGATGATATGGGTAGTACAAGAGTAGATCTACCACGAGATCGGAGAGGCTAAACCCTAGAAGCTAGCCTATGGTATGATTGTTGTGTGAATGTGTTGTCCTACGGACTAAAACCCTCCGTTTTATATAAACACCGGATAGGGTTAGGGTTACATAGAGTCGGTTACAATGGTAGGAGATCTACATATCCGTATCGCCAAGCTTGCCTTCCACGCCAAGGAAAGTCCCTTCCGGACACGGGACGAAGTCTTCAATCTTGTATCTTCATAGTCCAGGAGTCCGGCTGAAGGTATAGTCCGGCCATCCAGACACCCCCTAATCCAGGACTCCCTCAGTAGCCCCTGAACCAGGCTTCAATGACGACGAGTCCGGCGCGCAGATTGTCTTCAACATTGCAAGGCGGGTTCCTCCTCCAAGTACTTCATAGAAGATTTTGAACACAAAGATAGTGTCCGGCTCTGCAAAATAAGTTTGCACATATTGCCATAGAGAGAATAATATTTACACAAATCTAACCTGCTGGCGTATTCCGTAGTGTGATATCGCACCACGGCCAAGCCTTTATTTGAATCGTCTTATTGTCCCACCTCAGCGTGTTATGCGAGGCGGTTTCCTTGGCACGTCTTGTTAAAGCAGAGATCGTGTCCCCTTATTCCGGGATTCTCATCAATACGGGCGTGGGTAACCCAACCGCTTCTAGGACTCCTAGACTATAGGCAAGTCCAAACAGCCACGGAGAGGATGCTTGATATTCAGCCTCTTTATAAAGGGACAAGGTTTTTACTTTTTCCCTCCCGTGCTCAATCGAATCCTTCCCCCACCTCAAGCTCAAACACCCAAGGTTCAGGTCAGGTGCTCCGAACCCTCAGTCATGTCCGGATCTAGCCTTCAAGGCCGATGGATGCCTTCCTCCATCACGAAAGAAGACATCAAAAAGTTGAGGGAGGCCAGATATCTGACCGCCGAGGTTTTTCATCGGCTGCCTGCCCGAGGGCAGGCCGTCCCCTCCCCCGAACCCAACGAGTACGTTGTGTTCTTCTCCCACTTCCTCCGAGGTCTAGGCCTTGCTCTGGATCCTTTCGTTAGGGGTTTGATGTATTATTACGGGCTAGATTTCCATGATCTAGCTCCGGACTCCTTTCTTCATATCACGACATTTATTGTCGTGTGTGAGGCCTTCCTCCGGGTTACCCCTCACTTTGGCCTGTGGCTCAAGACCTTTGAAGTAAAGCCGAAGAGGATCGAGGGGCAACATGTAGCGTGCGGAGGTGCCTCAATACGCAAGATGACGGGCGCCCCCTGGCCCAAAGGTTCCATTCCAGAGGTGTCTGAATTGTGGCAACATGAGTGGTTCTACATCATGGCTCCTAGAAGTGCCAAGTGGGCGGCCGCCCCTGTTTTCCGCTCGGGCCCTCCACCACAACTGATGTCATGGATCAGCAGAGGTCTGAGCTGGGGTCCAGCCAAGGACGTGCCTATACTACAAAGCCGCATTCAAGATCTCTTTAATGGAGATTTTAGTTTGGTTGCGGTAATACAAGTTATGCTGGTTTGTCAAGTCCATCCTTGCAAACGCCGGCCCCTTCGCTTGTGGGAGTTCAATCCTGAAGGACCGTGTGTCATTCAAAATTTCCTCGGCCTTCGCACGAGGAGATGTACAAGTCATCTTCAGACCTCAGGTAGAGTGTCCGGAAATCACCGAGGACGTGGGCCTGAGCAGTAACCGCGCCGCCGAACAGGTAAGGAATCTTTCGGCCGAACATACTATCTCTCATTTGTTACAAAGTTATTTCTGAGAGTTTGCTTTTTGACCAGGACTGGATAACAAAGGCGAAGTTGATTCGGTGTTCGGCCCCCCTCCCTGAGGGCTTGGACAATCCGGTATTGGAAAATATGCTCCAGGTCGCACCCTGCCCGGAGCCCTTGAAGGAAGATACTGGGAAGGATAATACGGGCGGACGCAGGCCCCCAACGCTGCCCATTCTAACCAAGGGAGCGAGCATCTCCATGAAGGAAGACGACCGGAGGAGGAAAAGGACTGCGCCCGGGGATTCGGAAGCCGAAGCTTCCAAACGGGAGAAGAAGTCTCCCACAGAGGGTCATACCTCGGGAGGTGCTTCTACCGCACCAAGTCCGCGGGGGGATCAATCCTCCAGCGAGTCGTAAGTGACCCGAAATACTTTAATAGTACATGTATGCCATCTTTTTCTTCTGAGAAAATAACCACCGCATATATATTTGTAGTTCGGGCCTTAGCCCCTCTCAAATGAGTTCGTCTTCGGGGGATCTTCTTCCAGAGATGATGGAGAGCGAAACGCCTCCTCCGGACTCCTCCACTCCGGAAGCGGGCGACCCCAAAGTGTCGTCGCGGAGGGCCTCTTCGAATCCGGTGAGGCCAGAAGATAATCCCATTAACCCCCGAAGCTCCCAGTGTCCGGCTCCCAAGAGAGCAGACAAAAGAGTCCGGCACCGTCTGGTGCATGATCGGATGTTCTGAGGGAGTTGGTGGGCGAGCGGCCATCTCAGATGAACACTGTATGCTGATGAATACGGTGATGGAGAGAATCTTGTCCGCCAAAAGCGGATTGCATAAAGCTTTTATGAGTCTACTGACAGGCTTTGAGGTACGTACAATAATGTATAATAGTCCTGCACATGCTAGGTGTGCCCTGTGTAGATAGTAGCCCCTGAGACTCTGGTGGTCGTCGGAAACGACGACGAATAGAGGATCATATTCCCAGGTAATAACCATACTGCCTCTATGTGCAGGTGATGGAAGCTCCGGTGGCTAGCCGGACTAGCGAGTTTGCCTATTTAAAATGGCAGTTGGATGCGGCAGACGCCGACATCGAGCTTGTTAACAAAAGGCTTGACGAGGCACAGGGTAAGTGTCATTGTCTGGTAAACTCCACATAGTAAGAGCAGCATGATGCCAGTATCTTTAATATGTTGTGACTGCAGATGGACCTGCCACTGTTGAAGCCTTGCGGGCAGAACTTGCCTGAGCCAAGGAACAAGCGAGGTTTGGTAATGCGGCTGCTTTGAAGGCGGCCGAAGAGTTGCAAGCCGAGAAGGCCGCGCATGGCGAGAGCCGAGATAAGATGGCCAAGATGGCCACAGAATTAAAAGCCGCCGCCGACCGTTGCCGGATTCTTGAAAAGGAAAACTTAGCGAAGGCATCGGACCTTGAGAAGGTTGCTGCGACGAAAAAAGACATCCGTTCTGCTATGAGGGTGAAGAAGGAGGAGCTGCGGGAAGCCGGGGGTATTGTAGCTAGGAAATCCTTTATGTTGCGGAGGAAGTTCAGAGATCCACGGTATGCCCCTCTGGATCGGCTGTGGAGTTCGGAGGATGTGTATATGGATTTGGCGGCGAGCGTTGCCGATGCGGTCAAGTACTTCCAGGGTCAAACGGACCGTGAAGTGGACCAGCTGTTTTGGACACAATTCTATTCTCCCGAGCGTCCACTTTCATTGACTGACCAATTTGCCGAATGGGCCGAACTGAATAGGTTGTCCAGATGCGCCATGAGGTCTGTTGTGGATCAGCTATGGTCGGAAAGGCCAAAACCGAACAGCTATTTCAGCTTGGTGCGGCAGCTCCTTGATGTGGTGCCGCGCATCAATGCGATGAAGAGGTCGGCGTGCATAGAGGGCTCACGGATGGCCTTTGCCTGTGTTAAAGCATGCTGGGCGGAGATGGATGCCACCATTGTTGCAGCACGGGATTCGGCCATAGGTCGAATGGCTGCTGAGCACTACTTTGAAGAAGTTCTTGAGGGTGCTCGTTTGATAGAGACCCAGTGCTCAAAAAATATTATGTTTGAGTGATATGTAATCTCATTGTAAGCAAAATGCTTTTATAAAGTTTTATAAGGCTATTTTTGTACTTTTGCCTGAAAGTAATAAGATGCCTCCTGGGCAGCCGTTTATGTATACATGTGTATAGCCTGAAAGATTGCAGCCGTTGGCTTCAACCCCCACGCATATAACACACTTAACCCAACGTCTTGCTCCTATTAAGGAGGTGATAGCGGAGCGAGCGAGGCAACCGGGCTATAATGCTTTAGCACTTTCACTTAGCCATAGGAGTTTGACAATGGGGCTACTAGATAGCCCCTGGTGGCTCCGCACTCTCCCGATCCCGGGGTGCGTACATGCCTGGCCAGAAAACGGCCCTTCGTTAAGGCGGAGGAATTCTAACATTCCAACAGGTCATCGAGTGGTTGACCAGTCTCACGCTATATCATGACAGTCAGTTTTCGGCTTTCTCTACTGAGGTGCTCGTCCGGATGAACCAGGGCACAATCGCAGTAGTTCTCCTAGTGCTACCTTAGCCGGTAAAGCGGAACGTAAGGCACCAAAACACAGGAGCCGGGCAAACCCAACATTTGACCAAAGGCAATGATTCGGAGCTGATGCATATAGGGCCAAACTCGCGACACCGAACACTCCCTAAGGTATTCGGTCTTTGTGGTATAAACCGGGCCTGAATAATGGCCTTTGTAAGAAGCCCCTTGTGTCCAGGTACATGCATTGTTCTGGCGTGGCCACATGCCAAGACGTCAGCATCCTTCTCAACGGTGGATATGTATCAACAAGAGACAGTAAAAAAGGTTTACGCAGGGTCTTAATCTAAAAAGAATCCTTGGAGCAGGTCCCTGCTGCACGTCTGCGCCTGTGTCTCCGTTGTGCCATATCCTGGACGGGTGTAGCACGATGATCGTCTGTAAAAGTGAGGAATTTAGGTGAAAAAGTTATCGTGCAAAAAGATAGTTTTTAAAGAAACCATGTATAATTCAAGATGAGAAAAGATTGCCACTTGTCTGCGCGCGTTGAGCCCCTTGTATTGACAAATAGGGGTGTGACCGTTTATTCGGTATAAATAGCGGCGCCGGACTTGGTTAGTTGTGTCTGAGGTCTTGACGACCTATTGGATGCTTTCGGTGGTCCGGGCGCCTTTAGTGTGCGGCTGCCAAGGCAGCCGCACTCTCTTCGGCACGCAGAGATCGCTTGATATTTCCATTCACTGGAATGATGCCACGTGGACCGGGCATCTTGAGTGTGAGGGAGGCGTAGTGTGGTATTGCATTAAAGCGAGCGAAAGCTTCCGTCCGAGCAGTGCTTGATAGCCACTTCGGAACGGAGCGATGTGGAAGGTTAAATGCTCGCGACGGAAGTTATCGGGGGAGCCGAATATAACTTGTAGTAAGAGGGAGCCCGTACAGCGAGCCCCTGGGCCTGGTGTTACTCCTTTAAAGGTAGTGTTGCTATGGCGAATTTTTGTTGGGTCTAACCCCATCCCGCGGATTGTATCCTAATATATTAGGATTAGATTGCTGCCACCGTCCATCAATACTCGTGTGAAGTGATATCCGCCAATTACTGGGTCTAATACCAGGGCAGCCCATCCTGCACGCCGGATACTTGCTGAGTAATCGCGATGGTCGAAAGTGATCGGTTGAGACGACCAGTGGCAGGACTTCGCAGTGACAGGCACTTGGGTATATTTCCCTGGAAGTGCCGCATTGTTTCCCTTGATCACGTGTA
Organism: Triticum dicoccoides; assembly: GCF_002162155.2. Classification (NCBI taxonomy): domain Eukaryota; kingdom Viridiplantae; phylum Streptophyta; class Magnoliopsida; order Poales; family Poaceae; genus Triticum; species Triticum dicoccoides. The sequence goes on from NC_041380.1 coordinate 271,154,554, forward strand.
ACACGTTTACTGTTTTGACTTCTGGTGGAAATTTCTTTTGTTCCCTAGTGTCTTCCTTGGGAGGCTCGTCCTCGTCTTCACTTGGTGTATCCTCCCCCTTGTGTACGGCGTTGAGCTTGCCGGACTGCTTGAAGACCCAACAATCTCTATGGGTATGATTAGCAGGTTTACCAGGGGTACTATGGATCTGACATACTTGGTCCAGAATTTTGTTGAGGCTGGACAGTTCATCCCTGGTGCCTTTAGAGGGTGGTTTCTGCTGACCTGGCCGAGAGCTTTTGAATCCGGCGTTTACTTCCGTGCCCTTCGTCCTGTCTTCTTTATTCCGGCGTTTGTTATTGCTGTTGCGCCGTGATTTCCCGTTTCCATCTCTAACTTCAGATGTACTGGGGTCATTGGTGCTGCATCTGGCTAGCCAGCTATCCTCACCCGCGCAAAAGCGGGTCATGAGGTTTGTTAATGCGGCCATCGTTCTCGGCTTATTTTGGCCGAGGTGTCTGGCGAGCCATTTGTCACGGACGCTATGCTTAAAAGCTGCCAAGGCTTCGGCGTCCGGACAGTCGACAATTTGGTTCTTTTTAGTAAGAAACCTGTTCCAAAGCTTTCGGGCTGACTCTCCGGGCTGTTGAGTTATATGACTCAAATCGTCTGCATCCAGAGGTCGGACATAAGTCCCTTGAAAATTTGCCCGAAAGGCGTCTTCAAGCTCTTCCCAACTTCCAATGGAGCTTTCGGGGAGGCCTTTAAGCCAGTGACAAGCTGGCCCTTTGAGCTTGAGGGGTAAGTACTTGATGGCGTGGAGATCATCTCCTCGAGCCATATGGATATGAAGGATGTAGTCCTCAATCCAGACCCCAGGGTCTGTTGTTCCGTCGTATGCCTCTATGTTTACGGGTTTGAATCCCTCTGGAAATTCATGGTCCAGCACCTCATCGGTGAAACACGGGGGGTGTGCGGCACCCCTGTAGCTGGGTGTACCGCGTTGTTCGGATGTTTGTTGTATTGCATTGTATGCTGGGGCGCGCTTGTGTGGTCCATAGATGGATCTTGTTGCGCCGTCCTTTGCGTGTGAGCCCTCGCATGGGTCGCGTGTTGTATTGTGAGTGGCGTTGTATGCCGCCCTGTGTTGGTAGAGGGGTCGTCTATCTGGCCAGGTGGCTGCTTTGATGTTTGGTTGTGGAGGGTCTGAGGCCTCCTCATCGAATTCAGGTAGCAGCTTCCGCTTTGGGTAGCTCTTCGAGGGGCGATTGTCGCCGTACCTCACTGTTGTGTTGAGTATTTTACTCCATCTGATTTGGAGTGTGTCTTGCGCAGCCCTGAGCCTTTGCTTCTACTTTTTAAGACTCCTCGCGGTGACAACAAGCCTTTTACGGGCATTCTGCTGCTCCGGGTGCCTGTTCGGCGTTATGTCGTCTGGACTATTATCCTTGATAGAATTTGTTTGTTCGGTTTGATTATCCAGATTGCCGTTGTCCGGCAACGGTTCGCCCTGCTCCAGCGTTGGGTCTGTGTGATTGTTTTTTCTGTCGAGGCGGGATTTGGGGCGGCGCTTGCGTCGCCGCTTTGACTGCTTCTCAAGGGAACAAGCCTTCGGTGCGTCCTTCCGCTCCTCGTCGTCATCTTTTGGTGCATCCACCATGTATACATCATATGACGAGGTGGCTTTCCAGGGCTCAATAGGCACTGGTTCTTCATCGTCTCCTGCGTCGGCGTCCATACCGTCGATATCTTCAGAGTCGAAGTCGAGCATATCGGTTAAATCGTCGATAGTGGCTATAAAGTGGGTGGTGGGTGGGCTTTGAATTTCTTCATTGTCCGTATCCCAACCTTGCTGACCGTAGTCCGGGCAGGGCTCTCCTAATAAAGAGAGAGACTTTAGTGTCTTCAGAATATCGCCGAAAGGCGAGTGCTGAAAGATGTCCGCGGCAGTAAACTCCATGATCGGCGCCCAATCGGATTCAATCGGCAGGGGCGTGGAGGGTTCGGAGTCCGGAGAGGAGTCTAGCTCCTTGGAGTCACGAGTCTCGCGGAGTACGGGGCTGGTGTTTGGCTCGATCACCGTTGGTATCGCAGCCCCTGAGGCGGCGTCCAACCACCCATCCTCGATCGGCGCAGTTGGCTCCGAATTAAGGGTCGAAGCCGATGCGGGTGCGGCCTCCAGGGCACTGTTCGGCGGCAGAGCTAGATCATGCTCGTCGTGACAGTGCGGCGCGCTCGGCAGGGGCTCGAATCCGTTGAAGATCAAGTCCCCGCGGATGTCAGCCGTGTAGTTTAAACTTCCAAATCTGACCTGGCGGCCAGGGGCATAGCTTTCGATCTGCTCCAGATGGCCAAGTGAATTGGCCCGTAGTGCGAAGCCGCCGAAGACGAAGATCTGTCCGGGGAGGAAGGTCTCACCCTGGACTGCATCGCTATTGGTGATAGTAGGAGCCATCAAGCCTGACGGCGACGACACAGAGGAACTCTCAATGAAAGCACCAACGTCGGTGTCAAAACCGGTGGATCTCGGGTAGGGGGTCCCGAACTGTGCGTCTAGGCCAGATGGTAATAGGAGGCAAGGGACACAAAGCTTTACCCAGGTTTGGGCCCTCTTGATGGAGGTAAAACCCTATGTCCTGCTTGATTAATATTGATGATATGGGTAGTACAAGAGTAGATCTACCACGAGATCGGAGAGGCTAAACCCTAGAAGCTAGCCTATGGTATGATTTTTGTGTGAATGTGTTGTCCTACGGACTAAAACCCTCCGGTTTATATAGACACCGGATAGGGTTAGGGTTACATAGAGTCGGTTACAATGGTAGGAGATCTACATATCCGTATCGCCAAGCTTGCCTTCCACACCAAGGAAAGTCCCTTCCGGACACGGGACGAAGTCTTCAATCTTGTATCTTCATAGTCCAGGAGTCCGGCTAAAGGTATAGTCCGGCCATCCGGACACCCCCTAATCCAGGACTCCCTCAGCAACCCTGAGCCCTTTCGACAGCACATGCAGTACATGGGTAAGCACTTTGCGGATGCATCGTGTAGCTGACGCTTCCTTCTCTACTAGGTTTTCAATCAAAATAGGCTACCGTTTCTCGCCACTCCTCTCATCTGTTTCCCGCCTCTTCTCCCAGATATGCATGATGTAGATGTTCGTTTAATTCTTATAGTTCATCTCATCCAAAATCAATTAGTTTTGTAAAAAAAACTATTTTAAGATTCATGGAATTGTGCATTGTAAAGGTAAAAACAAATAGTGATAATTCATTTAGAAAAAAAGGTTTGGGAAATTAAGATATGGAAGATTCTAGAGAACAAAGGAGAAGTTCTTGTGTTTAGAGGTATGTGCATTATGCTTAAGTTCAACCATGGAGTCTTCTAGATTGTACATGTGGCAGAATCTGATGAAATGTAGATGATATCCAACGACCAGTAGTGCTCGGATTTGCCATCTCTGTACCGTCGGATTGGCTTCATCCAACAAGCAATTTTCATAGTTATTCGCACACTATATATGTGTATATATGTATAGAGATATATATATATATATAGATGTGTCCCATGCTAGAC
>NC_041380.1:271158398-271176441 GCF_002162155.2 Triticum dicoccoides
AGTCGGGTACGGTGTTCGGTTTGTAATGTACTTGGCGTGGCCCATCAAAGTTGTGCATTTGGGATTTAAACACATCATACACCATCGTACCCATACATATTTTCGGGCCGCATGCAGTGTATACGGTGTCTTCTGATCGACCACGTCTCCCTTGTGCGGTTTTTTGTGACGACACGGGTATATGTGGGCTCCCCGAGTGTATATATATCATCCCTTTGACCAATAATGAGGGGTATGTGTTTGCCATGAACGGATTCCTCCTAGTTCATGTTAAGGCCGGTCATCGTCAAATGTCGGTCAACCAAAACTCGAGCTCATGCGTTGTCAGGATTCCCTCCCAGATGCTCGGATTGCTGGGTTCGACCTACATCAAACCCTGCGTACGTATCTCATCCTTAACTACCTTGCCTTCATGGTTGTTGTCTGTATCGAGAGGTAGGCACCACATTTAAATTGTACATTATTCTATATTGAAAACACACATAACCCCTTCCCAACGTACATCATTTTGGGCCGCATGCAAGAGGTGCTGGTTTTGTGGTCCCTCTCGTGCGATGTTTATGATGGTTCAATCTATTGGCCCAAGCGGTTTATCGACGACAACAACTGTCATTTGACCAAACGAAAGATTCATTGGTCCGTCTTATGGTAGGTCATATCGACATGCATGTATGACCAAAGTATCGATCATTGCGTGTGAGGGAGTCCCGGATTGGGGGGTCTCCGGATAGCCGGACTGTATCCTTTGGCCGGACTGTTGGACTGTGAAGATACAAGATTGAAGACTTCGTCTCGTGTCCGGATGGGACTTTACTTGGTGTGGAAGGCAAGGTAGGCAATACGGATATGTATATCTCCTCCTTTGTAACCGACCTTGTGTAACCCTAGCCTCCTCCAGTGTCTATATAAACCGGAGGGTTTTAGTCCATAGGACAACATAAAATCATACCATAGGCTAGCTTCTAGGGTTTAGCCTCTCTGATCTCGTGGTAGATCAACTCTTGTAATACTCATATCATCAAGAACAGTCAAGCAGGACGTAGGGTATTACCTCTATCAAGAGGGCCCGAACCTGGGTAAACATCATGTCCCCTGCCTCCTGTTACCATCCGCCTTAGACGCACAGTTCGGGACCCCCTACCCGAGATCCGCCGATTTTGACACCGACATTGGTGCTTTCATTGAGAGTTCCTCTGTGTCGTCACCATAAGGCTCGATGGCTCCTTCGATCATCGCTAGCAATGCGGTCCAGGGTGAGGCTTTCCTTCCCAGACAGATCTTCATATTCGACGGCTTTGCACTGCGAGCCAATTCGCTTGGCCATCTGGAGCAGATTGAGAGCTACGCCCATGGCCATCAGGTCAGATTTGGAAATTTGAACTACACGGCCGATATCTGCGAAGACTTGATCTTCGACGGATTCGAGCCCATGCCGGACGCGCCGCGCAGTCACGACGAGCAAGACGTAACTCTACCGTCGGACAGTGTTCGGGAGATCGCATCCGCAGCTACTCCGGTTTTTAACCTGGAACAAGTCACGCAATTCGAGAGCAGAGGGATGGACCCCGCCATGGAGGCCACACTCTCAGAAGCTATAGAGCCGGATACTGACTACACCCCTTATGAGAGTCGTGTTGCCGAACCGCTGGATTCATCTTCGGCCACGGACTCCGAGCCGCTCGTATCCATGCCCGTCGAGTCCGACTGGGCGCCGATCATGGAGTTCACCTCCACGGATATCTTTCAGCACTCACCTTTCGGAGATGTGCTAAATTCATTAAGGTCTCTCTCCCTGTTAGGAGAACCTTGGCCAAACTGTGTCCGGCTAGAATGGGATGTGGACGACGAAGAAATTCGCTGCCCACCCACCACCCACTTCGTAGCCACTGTCGATGACTTAACTGACATGCTCGACTTCGGCTCCGAGGACTTCGACGGTATGGACGACGAAGCCGGAGACGAACCGGAACCACCACCCATAGGGTGCTGGACCGCTACTTCATCACATGACGTGTACATGGTGGACACCCCCAACGAATCCAATGGCGACGAGAAAGCGGAGGCTGACCCCTCCAAGAAGCAACCCAAGCGCTGACATCAGCGGTGGCGCCCTAAGTCCCGCCATAGCAAAAATAGCCATAACAATAGTCCACGCGACTCCGGAAAAGACGACAATTGCACCACCTCGGTGGCAGAAAACAATCAAGATGCAAACAACAAACATAGTACGGATCCGACGTCCGAACACGATGACGCCAAAGATAATCATCATCAATCCCCGTCTAGGGAAGAAAACAGTCCGGACGAAGATGCACCCATCATCCCAGAAACACACTTGGAGCAAGAGAACCTCCGCAGAAGGCTCACTGCCACAGCAAGAAGCCTGAAGAAACAGAAGCAAAGGCTCAAGGTCGCACAAGATACGCTCAACAGCAAGTGGAACAAAGTAACAAAGTATGGTAGAAGCTACCACCCAAATAGCTATCCAAAGCGCAAGCTATTACCGGAATTCGACGACGAGGCCTTAGAGCCCATATAGCTGATAAGTGATACAGCCAAGCAGCCAGATCCACCACCCTGTGAACACGATAGAGCGTCTAACAAAGTCACGCATAAGTCAACACACGTTCTACATGAGAACTTGCGTCAAAAATCTGGCGCGACCAGATCTATTTATGGATCTAGGAAGCGCGCTACGATACACAACCAGCACTGAATACTACAACCTTTCGAACATTATGGGGCATCCCAATACAGGGGTGCCGCACACCCATTATGTTTCACTGATGAGGTGCTGGATCACGAATTCCCAAAAGGATTCAAACCGGTGAACATAGAGGCGTACGACGGAACCATAGAACCTGGAGTCTGGATAGAGGACTTTATCCTCCATATTCATATGGCTCGTGGAGATGATCTCCGTGCCATTAAATACTTGCCCCTCAAGCTTAAAGGGCCAGCTAGGTACTGGCTGAAAAGCCTCCCCGAAAACTCAATTGGAAGTTGGGAGGACCTCGAGGACGCTTTCCGGGCCAATTTTCAAGGGACTTATGTCCGACCTTCGGATGCAGATGATTTAAGTCATATAATCCAACAATCGGAGAGTCCGCCCGAAAGCTTTGGAACAGGTTCCTCACCAAGAAGAACCAAATAGTCGACTGTCCGGACGCCGAAGCCTTAGCAGCTTTTAAACACAGCGTCCAAGACGAATGGCTCGCCAGACACCTCGGTCAAGAAAAACCAAGAACAATGGCAGCCCTAACAAGCCTCATGACCCACTTTTGTGCCGGTGAGGACAGCTGGTTGGCCCGTAGCAGCACCAGTGACCCAAGCACATCCGAAGTACGGGATGGCAATGGTAAACCACTACACAACAAAAACAAGTGTCGAAATAAAGAAGGTAGCCCAGATAATACGGCGGTAAACGCCGGATTCAGGGGCTCCCAACCAGGTCAGCGGAAAAAGCCTTTCAAAGGCAGCAGAGAAGGACAATCTGGCCTAAACGAAATTCTTGACAAGCTCTGTCAGATTCACGGCACCCTAGACAAACCTGCATATCATACCCACAGAGAATGTTGGGTCTTCAAGCAGGCCGGTAAGCTAAACGCCGAACACAAAGGGGAAGAGACACCAAGCAAAGACGAGGATGGACCTCGCCAGCAAAGCGTCGGAGGACAGAAAAAGTTCCCACCAAAGGTTAAAACAGTAAACGTGATCCATGTGACAAGGAGGAGAAGCGATCACGCACTCCGATTCACACACGCCATAGAGCCCGTCACCCCTAGGTCCAACCCCTGGTTGGCCTGCCCGATCACTTTTGATCGTAGGGATCATGATACACATATCCGGCGCGGAGGACTGACGGCCTTGGTGTTAGATCCAATAATAAATGGGTACCATTTTACAAGGGTCCTCATGGACGGTGGCAGTGAGCTCAATCTGATATATCAGGACACAGTCCGCAAAATGGGGATAGACCCGACACAAATAAGCCATAGTAATACTACCTTCAAGGGAGTAATACCAGGCCAAGAGGCCCACTGTACGGGCTCTCTACTACTAGAGGTGGTATTCGATTCTCCCGGTAACTTCCGAAGTGAAACGTTAACTTTTCACATCGCTCCATTCCGAAGTGATTTTCAAGCACTACTCAGAAGGGCGGCTTTCGCTCGTTTTAACGCAATACCGCATTATGCTTTTCTCAAGCTCAAGATGCCCGGTCCACGAGGCGTCATTACAGTTAGCGGAAATACCAACCGTTCCTTCCGTACGGAAGAGGACGCGGCGGCTCTAACAGCCGCACACTAGACGGCCTCACCAACCAGAAAAAATGGCACGTCGTCAAGACCATGGACACGGTTAGATGAGTCTGGCATTCCATCATACATGTATAAGATTGGATTTCAAACCCTCATAAAATGATACCAGGGGCTTCCCGCGTGTAATCAAGGCCAACCCGGCTCAACTAGGCTTCTCTGGAATTCTGATAACTCATTCTTCTTTTCGGCACAGCAACTTTCATATAAGTTCTCTCTTTTTTGCAGGTTACTGTCGTGCTACACCCGTCCAGGACACGGCACAATGGAGACACGGGCGCAGACGTGCAGCAGGGACCCGCCCAAAGGTTTCTTTTTAGATTAGGGCCCTGCGTCAACCTTTTTTACTGTCTCTTGTTGCTCACATCCTCCGGATACTTCACACAACCGAGAAGGATGCCGGCGTTATTGGCATGTGGCCACGCCAGGATTTCACACGTACTTGGACACATGGGGTTTCTTATAAAGGGCATTGTTTAGCCCGGTATATGTTACAAAGACCAAACACCTTAGGAGTGTTCGGCGTCGTGAGTTTGGCCCTATATGCATCAGCTCCGAATCATGTCTTTGGTCAAATGTTGGGGTTGCCCGGCTCCCACGTTTTGGTACCTTACATTCCGTTATATCGGCTATGGTAGCACTGGGAGAACTACTGTGATTGTGCCCTGGTTCATCTGGACGAGCGTCTCAGTAGAGAAAGCCGAAAACTGACTGTCATGATATAGCGAGAGGCTGGTCAACCACTCGATGACTAATCGGAATCTTCGGGATTCCTCTACATTAACGAAGGGCCGCTTCCCGGTCATGTACGTACGCGCATCGCATTCGGACGAGCGCAGAAGTACCAAGGGCTATATAGTAGCCCCACTGTCAAACTCCTATGGCTAAGTGAAAGTGTTAAAGCAATATAGTCCAATTGCCTTGTTCGCTACACTGTCACCTCCTTAACGGACCAAGACGTTGGATCAAGTGTGGATATGCATCTTTTGAGAACACCCCTGCATTATATGCGTGGGGGCGGAAGCCGACGACTGCAAACTTTCAGGTGATATACATATATACATAAACGGCCGCACAGGAGGCATCATAGTACTTTTGGGTAAAAGTATAAATACAGCCTTGATTAATTCAGAAAAACATTGTTTGTACAATGGGACTACATGTCACTGGAAAATAATATTCGTCGAGCACTAAGCCTCTATCGAACGAGCGCCTTCAAGGACCTCTTCAAAGTAGTGCTCGACAGCCACTTGGCCTATGGCCGAACCCTGTGCTGCAACAGTGGTGGCCTCCATCTCCGCCCAGTATGTTTTGACACAGGCAAGGGCCATCCACACACCTTCTATGCACGCTGATCTCTTTATAGCATCGATGTGTGGCACGGCTTCAAGGAATTGTTGCACTAAGCTAAAGTAGCTACTCGGCCTTGGTCCTCCCGGCCACAGGTGATCCATAACAGACCTCATGGCAAGTCCGGACAACCTATGGAGCTCGGCCCAACCGGTCAATCGCTCATTCAGTAGTAGCGGACGGACTGGAGCGTGAAACTGTGACCAGAATAGCTTCTCCACTTCGGGACCTTTCTGATCCTTGAAGTACTCGGCTGCATCAGCAGCACTTACAGCCAAATCCATGTACTCGTCCGCAGAACTCCATAGCCGGTCCAGAGGAGCATACTTTGGATCTCTGAACTTAGTTCGCAACAAGAAGGGCTTCCTAGACACGATATATGTAGCTTGATTCAGCTCCTCCTTCGTCGCTCTAATTTTGGAGCGGGCTTCCTTGGCAGCCACCCGGGCCTTCTCCAGGTCCGTCGCTTTCACCCGGTCTTCTTCTTCAAGAAGCCGGTAACGGTCAGCAGCATCTTTTAACTCTACAGCCATCTTGGCTATCTTTTCCTTGGTCTCGCAATGCGCGGCCTGTTCGGCCCTCAACTCTCCGGCCGCCTTTAAAGCGCCCGCATTGCTACTCCTTGCTTGTTCCTTGGCTCGGGCAAGCTCCACCCTAAGGGTCTCCACGGTGGCAGCTCCATCTGCAGTCACAACATATTAAAGATACTGGCATTATGCTGCTCTTATTATGTGACCATCACCAGAAAAATCACTCACCCTGTGCCTCGTCAAGCCGCTTGTTGACAAGCACGATGTCGGCATCTGCCGCATCCAGCTGCCGCTTTAGTTCGGCAAACCCATCAGTCCGGCTAGACACCGGAGCTTCAACCACCTGCACATAAATGCGGTCTGGTTATTACCTGGGACTATGATCCTCTGTTTGCCGCCGTTCTCGATGACAACCAGAGTCTTAGGGGCTACTATCTGCATGGGCATACCTAGCTTATGCGGTACTGTTAAAGGTATACATTATTCCACGTACCTCGAAGCCTTTCAGAAGACTCATAAAAGCTTCATGCAAACCGCTCTCGGCGGATGATATCCTTTCAATTACCATGCCCATTAGCGCACGATGCACTTCCGAGACGACAGCTTGCCCTAGAAGATCGTTTAGCATGTCCGACCGCACACAATATGGACCCTTGCTACCGCTCCCCTCAGGAGTCGGATACTGGGGATGCCGGGCAGCCAAAGGGTTATCCTCTGGCGATATTGGATCCGGAGATACCCTTTGCGACGACACTTCAAGGTCACCCGCCTCTTAAGCTGGGGAGTCTGGGGGAGGCATTTCGCTCTCCATCATCTCCAGAAGAAGATCCCCCGAAGATGAACTCTGTCGAGAAGGGCTGCGATCCGGACTACAATTTACAAGCATCGGTTATTGTCTTCGGAAGTAAGGTAGGATATCTTCACTATTAAGTACTTTTTACTTACAGCTCGGTAGAGGGCTGATCCCCGCGCGGACATTGTGCGGCAAGAATACCCTCCGAGGCAGGACCCTCTGGCGGAGATTTCTTCTCCCGTTTGGAAGCCTTAGTTTCCGGATCTTCAGAAGTAGTCCTCTTCCTTCCCCGGGGAGAGAGAATGTCAAATTCTTCCCCTTGGTTATCCTCCCTCGCGGAAGCGCTCATTCCCTCGATTGGGATAGGTAGCGATGGAGGCCCACTTTCGCCCTCTTTATTCCCCCCTTCATCTTCCTTTGAGGGCACTAGACAAGGTGCTGGCTCGAGCATCTTTTCCAGCACCGGATTGTCCAAGCCTTCAGGAAGGGGAGCCGAACACCGGATCATCTTCGCCTTTTCTATCCAGTCCTGGTCAAAGAGCGATTCTAGAAAAGGATATCATGATAAACAAAAGGACAGTGTGTTCGGCCAGGGGATTACTTACTTGGGCAGCGAGGCAGTTGCAGCTCAGGCCCATGTCCTCGGTAGTGTCCGGACACTCTATTTGGGGTCTGAAGAACGATGTGTACAACTCCTCATGCGTCATGCCGAGGAAATGCTGAATAGTGTGTGGTCCTTCCGGTTTGAATTCCCACATGCGGAGGGGCCGGCGTTTGCAAGGCTGGACTTGACGAACCAGCATAACTTGCATTACCAAAACCAGACTGAAATCTCCCTCGAAGAGATCCCGGAAAAGGCTCTGCAGTATTGGCACGTCCTTGGCTGGACCCCAGCTTAGCCCCCTGCTGATCCATGACATCAGTTGTGGTGGGGGGCCTGAGCGAAAGGTGGGGGCAGCTACCCATTTGGCACTTCGGGGAGCTTTGACGTAAAACCACTCCTGTTGCCACAGTCCGGACACCTCTGGAAAAAGAACCCTTTGGCCATGGTGCGCCAGCAATTTTGCTTATTAGAGCACCTCTGCACACCGCGTACTGCCCCTCGACTATCTTTAGCTTCACATCGAAGGTCTTGAGCCACAGGCCGAAGTGAGGGGTAATGCGGAGGAAGGCCTCACATACGACAATAAATGACGAGATGTGAAGAAAGGAATCCGGGTCCAGATCGTGAAAATCTAGCCCGTAATAAAACATAAGACCCCTAACAAAGGGATCCAGAGCGAGGCCTGGGAAGTGGGAGATGAACACAACACTCTCGTTGGGCTCGGGAGTAGGGACGACCTGCCCTCGGGCGGGCAGCCTATGCGAAATTTTGGTGGTCAGATATCTGGCCTCCCTCAACTTCTTGATGTCCTCCTCCATGACGGAGGAAGGCACCCACCGGCCTTGAAGGCTGGATCCGGACATGATTGAAGGTCTGAAGCACCTGACCTGAGCTTTGGGTGTTAGAACTCGAGGCGGGGGAAGGATTCGATTGAGCACGGGAGGGAAAAAGAAAAAAGCCTTGTCCCTTTATAAAGGGGACGAATATCAGGCGTCCTCCTCGTGGCCGTTCGAGACTTACCTAAGATCTAGGAGTCATACCAACAGGCACGGTTGGGTTACCCATGTTTGTATTGATGAGAATCACGTGATAAGGGGAACGCGATCTCTGCTTTGACAAGACGTGTCAAGAAACTGCCTCGCTTTATGTGTGGGGCTAGTTAAATAAAAATGGTTCAAATAATTATCGGGCCGTGGCGTGATGTCATGCTGCCGAAACGTGTCAGCAGATTAGATTTGTGGAAGTATTATTCTCTCTACGGTGGTATGGGGAACTTATTTTGTAGGGTCGGACACTATCCTTGTATTCAAACTCTAACGTGGTGTATTCGGAGGAGGAACCCGCCTTGCAATGTCGAAGACAACACTGCGCGCCGGACTCGTCGACATTGAAGCCTAGTTCAGGGGCTACTGAGGGAGTCCCGGATTGGGGGGTCTCCGTACAGCCGGACTGTATCCTTTGGCCGGACTGTTGGACTGTGAAGATACAAGATTGAAGACTTCATCCCGTGTCCGGATGGGACTCTACTTGGCGTGGAAGGCAAGCTAGGCAATACGGATATGTATATCTCCTCCTTTGTAACCGACCTTGTGTAACCCTAGCCTCCTCCGGTGTCTATATAAACCGGAGGGTTTTAGTCCGTAGGACAACATACAATCATACCATAGGCTAGCTTCTAGGGTTTAGCCTCTCTGATCTCGTGGTAGATCAACTCTTGTAATACTCATATCATCAAGAACAATCAAGCAGGACGTAGGGTATTACCTCTATCAAGAGCGCCCGAACCTGGGTAAACATCGTGTCCCCTGCCTCTTGTTACCATCCGCCTTAGACGCACATTTCGGGACCCCCTACCCGAGATCCGCCGGTTTTGACACCGACAGCGTGCATCCGCCCCGCTGACACGAAGTGGGAGGTGGTGGGCCAAGCATCCTAGGTAGGTACGACATTATGTCATTATATATATCCTAGCTAGGTGGTTGTTAGGGTGCTTTCGGGTTTGTGAGGCAGGTGCCACCAAAGTTATGCATTGTGTATTTAAAGTTTTAAACATCCCCAATATTCGTACATATATTTGGCCACTTCCAGGTGGTTCTTGACTTCTGGCCCCTCTCATCAATCTTCAATGACACGCCCAACCGTGGGCCCGCGGGGTCAAAATTGTGCATTGGAATTTTGAACATCACATACCACCCTTTTCACTCATATATATTTGGGCCACATGCTGGTGTGGCTGTCTTTTGACCCTCCCTGACGTTATATTTTGCTGCAAAGAGTCTGATGATCCTCAATGGACATAGGGTATAATATCTAAACCGTGTGCGATACAAGTGTGATGTGAATCACCAGGACCGCGCAAGCGTGCGCTGTAAAACCACCACCTATCGAAGCTAAAGGCGGGTAAGTTTATTTGGAAATTAGGACGAACCGTGTGCGATAGAACAGCTAGCTAGAAATATAAAAAACAAAGTACCCGCCTCGAGCGTTGCAAAACTCGGCAGATTTGCGCCACTTTTCCTTATTATCATACACGCATATTGTTATTGGACTGTGCACGGTCTTGGGCACTCCCACCCCGCATCAATTCCTTTACCCAAATTTTAGTAGTCATTGTACTTCAACCGTCGCCCACACTCCTCCAACACCAACATTATAGTAAAATTTTAGCAGCCGAGGCATTTGAACCGTCGCCCTCCCTCGACCACCACCATCTCCACGCACCATTACTAAAAATTTCAGTAGCCGCGGCGTATCCTCAAACACCACTACCCTCCACAGTCCCCCATCCGCCCTCCCCCCTTTGAACCCTAGCTCGCGGCCGCCGCCGGCGCCGCCGCCAACCCTGCCGGTCTGCCCGTTCCTCCTAGCTTAGATAATAAAGATCAGGTTATCGAGCGATTCCCATATTGTTGCCCCACTCCCCTGAGTTTTTAGATGAGGCCTGCAGTGTCCCTCCCCACTAGATCCACATCCCCTGCTCCAGAATGTCGCAGCCTAAGCTCGACCACGTATCCCGGGGAGCCCGACGAGCGTTCGGCCAAGAAGAGGTTTATCATGGCCTCTCTGGTGGATGTTGGCGAGGTGGCCACCGTTCGCCCCGACCTGTCGATCCAAGAGCAACACGTCACCGTGGAAGCCGGTGAAGACGATGACTACGTTGCCATGCCGAAGGATTCATGTCAGCGGGCTAGCATATTACTCTATCTCGGGAAATCTGGCTACGACATCAAGCTCGTCCACACCGACGGCTTCATGCGGGCCATGTTACAGCTTAAGTGGTCCATCCCCAACCCCTTTGGTTCAACCGCCGTCGATCTCTCGACGGCCCTGCCGCTGATCTTCTCTGCCACGTGGTCAAGGATTTGCGAGCTTTATACACCATCGAGCCCATTTTGTCACTTCTGAAGGACACGCTCTACGGCGGCGGCTTGGGATCCTCAATTGCCAAGTCAGATCTCATCGACCACGACCACGAGGAGGGCACCCACGAAGGTTCTTCCAAGGTGAAACCGCCCATCTGTGACATTAGAGAGCGCACCATGAGTCTGTGCTCTTCCAACTGGAAGGATCCCATCCATGAAATGTGAGGCAACATTCTATCAGCAAATATTGCCTTTTCTAGCTTGCCAACTTGTACCCTTTGTTGTAGTAGCATTTGTCGTGCGGTGCTTTAATTGTGTTGTGTTTAATTGTTTCAATTATGCAAAAATGTATTGTTCAATAGGTCTATGTGATGTTTAAGTATGAATTGTCCACTTTAGTTTCACGAATGGCTATATTTGGTTGTTTATAGTGAGTAGATGCCTTGTTTATTTGTATTCGGTTGTTAGGTTGGTTGGAGTGAGCATTTTTTCAGTTATCGAGTAGATGCCTTGTTTATCTGTATTTGGTTCTTAGTTTGGTTGCGGTGAGTATTTGTCCAGTTATCAAGCAGATGCCTTGTTTATCTGTATTTGGTTGATAGGTTGCTTTTTAGCATTTGTCCAGTTATCAAGCAGATGCCTTGTTTATCTGTATTTGGTTGTTAGGTTGCTTTTTTAGCATTTCTCCAGTTATCAAGCAGATGCCTTGTTTATCTGTATTTGGTTGTTAGGTTGCTTTTTTAGCATTTCTCCAGTTATCAAGTAGATGCCTTGTTTATCTTTATCTGCTTGTTAGGTCGGTTGTCCAGTTTTCAAGCATATGCCCTATTCATCTGTATTTGCTTGTTAGGTTGGTTGCAGTGAGACTCTATCCAGTTTTCAATGGCAATATTTGGTTGTTATACTGATCATTTATGCCTTGTTTATTTCAGTCATTCACAACGTGTGGTTCATTATGTGCACGTCGGAACTGTGCCGCTCGACTACATCAATACCAGTTTGAACGGCTATTTGGTTCCAGTTATTCCTGGTGTAGTTAACACATGCCCTTTATTTTCAGTTTTACACATTTATCCAGTGTGATGTTTAAGCACTACCTACGTTCTATTCATTTTCAACAATACCTGTTTGAATTGCTATATTTGATGGATGTTAAGCCTGCTGTCGGTAACATTGCCTTCCATTTTATATCCGCTTTAACAGCATGCTGAAACTAACACATTCAAGCTATCATTTGGAGATGATGTTGTTTACCTTTGCTATATTTGTTTGATGTTAAGATTTATGTACTTATCATGCCTTTCACTACTTATGCAGGACAACAACGGGAGTGGCCACCATTTTCCGCCGAGGTTAGCTTCATCCCTCGGCTTGTACTCCCCCGTCGTGCCATAATGTAGTGCATATAGATCCAGGCCTGGACACTAGTTAGCTTCTAGTATTGACTTGTTGCTTGTAGGTACATATGCCCTTGGCAAGGATCCACGCATCGACCCTTTTTGCGTATGGGGCAATGAGATATTGATGAACAAGCATCAAGTGAGGAAACTGATAAGGATTATTAGGAAAAATATATGAATGGTGGCAAGCAAATTATTTGTTTATGCTCTATCCAACACAACAGTGAGTTGTAGGATGGTAACTACAAACTGTGCAGGCTGATCAGTCGATAGCTATGTGAACTGAAATAATCAACTTGTGACATACAATAAGTCAATGATAAATAGGTTTATGAATAAATACTATTGTAATGCATAATAATTTATAAGTTTAATCATATAAAGAATAAAATTTGACCACTTATTTGGCTTTTATGTTGGATAATTGGAATATTGAGTCTAGAAATTTGAAAATTACCTCCCATAATCTTATTCGGATACGGATATATCCACTTCCATATCCATATTTGTCTCAAAATCTCCTACCATATTTTATTTTTTATTTGTTTAATAAATTCGGATACGGATAATTTCCATTTCCATTTTGGTTCGGATGCGGATGTTTCGGATACGAATAGGCATTTTCTCGAATACGAATATTCGATATTTCGGATTATCCGCTACCAATTTCCACCCCTATGTGCAGCCTTCTCTTTTTACTGCCCATAATGAGTTGTTAGACAACAATGTCTGAATCTTTTTTGTTCCCAGTGGTTCCCGAAGCAGTTCACTAAGATTACCTCACAAAGTACATGATTGATGGACACGCAATGAAGGTTAAAGTATTTCATAGACTACAATGAGCATCGAGAAGTCCTAATGAAGACAGTGAAGGATGGACGGGCAGTCATCACAAGGGGTTGACCTAGAGTCATGCGCGCCTTACGCATGAAGGAGGGCACAATATGGGCATTCCGCTTCACCTTCTTCAGCAACCAGAATGTTTTTCGCCTCTCTCTTTACAGTCTTTAGTACAACTATGGTTCATCATTCTTTACTTGGTGCTTCTGTAGTTCTTCAGTATATGTACCTATGCATTGAATTATGGATTCGTGGTTGAACCTATATTTGTAATAAACATGGTTGGATATGAAATAAGTGATTGCCTACTTTCAAATTCATAACATGTGAATTTTAAATTAGGGATTAATTATGGATTAAATAGGGATTACACTGCACACGATTTGCGAAAGCGAAACGTCTGCGATATACGTGGAGATCAGAAACGTTTCTAGGATCCACTACGTGTGCGATCAATCTCCACTGCACACACGACTTTCTCTTAAAAACTGTTTGAGTTAGTTCACCTTGCGCAAACGTTTATCACATAAAAAGTGTGTGTGATAGACAGCCTTTGTCACACAGTTTGTTTCTACGCACCATGTGTGATGCATTCAATAACGCAAATGATAAAATTATCAATATCGTGTGCAATGCCAATGCTATCACAAATGATTTAACGGGAAAAATTGTGTGTGATGTACCTGTGAACGGAAACGTTTTCCTTGGAGCGACTGTGTGGGATGTACATACAAACAGAAACATTTAGCGGGGACTGACTGTGTGGGATGTACTTGCGACCGGAAACAATTTCATCGTATAATTGTATTTTTAGCTCTACTATACGTATTTCCGTATTTGAGCGCTCGCCAGTCGCACACGACCTCATTTTGCCGAACATGTGTGCCAAGAGGGCATATCCCCGACGGTTTCTGGGTCATGTTGGAAGGACCCCCCCTATCGCCCACACTCACTTGGCGACGGTTCCAGATGCCGTCGCGGAAAGGGGTTTTAAACCGTTTGTTTAGGACCGACGCGCACCAGTGTGCTATGTCCATGGCTCACGCTCATGTATTCTGTGAAAGTTGAAAAAGTTTGAGAATATCAAAAGTATGAAACAATTTCTTGCCTTGTCATCGAGGTTGTGCATGATTTGAATATTTTGTGTGATGAAGATGGAGCATAGCCAGACTATATGATTTTGTAGGGATAAGCTTTCTTTGGTCATGTTATCTTGAGAAGACATAATTGCCTTGTTAGTATGCCTGAAGTATTATTGTTTTTATGTCAACATTAAACTTTTGTTTTGAATCTTATGGATCTAAACATTCATGCCACAATAAAGAAAAATTATATGGATAAATATGTTAGGTAGCATTCCACATCAAAAATTATTTTTTTATCATTTACCTACTCGAGGTCGAGCAGGAATTAAGCTTGGGGATGCTTAATATGTCTTATATGTATCTATAATTTTTTATTATTCCATGCTATTATATTATCTGTTTTGGATGTTTTATATTATTTTTGGGACTAACTTATTAACCTAGAGTCCAATGCCAGTTTTTATTTTTTCCTTGTTTTTGAGCTTCGCAGAAAAGGAATGCCAAAGGGAGTCCAAACGGAATAAAACCTTCGCGATGATTTTTCTTGGACCAGAACACACCCAGGAGACTTAGAGGGCAAGTGAGAAGAGCCACGAGGCGGCCACAAGGGTGGAGAGCGCGCCCGGGGGGTAGGGCACGCCCCCCTATCTTGTGGGCCCCTCGGTGACCCCCTGACCTAGATCTTCCTCCTATATATTCACAAACCACCAGAAGCATCCACGAAAACACTTTTTCACCGCCGCAACCTTCTATTCCCGTGCGATCCCATCTTGGGGCCTTTTCCAGCATCCTGTCGGACGGGGATTCGATCATGGAGGGTTTCTACATCAACTCTATCGCCCTTCCGATGAAACGTGAGTAGTTTACCTCAGACCTACGGGTCCATAGCTGGTAGCTAGATGGCTTCTTCTTTCTCTTTGATTCTCAATACCATGTTCTCCTCGATGTTCTTGGAGATCTATCCGATGTAATCTTCTTTTGCGGTGTGTTTGTCGAGATCCGACGAATTGTGGATTTATGATCAGCTTATCGATGAATATTATTTGAATCTTCTCTAAATTCATTTATGCATGATTTGATATCTTTGTAATTCTCTTCGAACTATCGGTTTGGTTTGGCCAACTAGATTGGTGTTTCTTAAAATGGGAGAAGTGCTTAGCTTTGGGTTCAATCTTGCGGTGTCCTTTCCCAGTGACACTAGGGGCAGCAAGGCACGTATTGTATTATTGCCATCGATGATAAAAAGATGGGGTTTACATCATATTGCTTCATTTTATTCCTCTATATCATTTCATCTTACTTAATGCGTTATTCTGTTCTTCATGAACTTAATACTCTAGATGCAGGCAGGAGTCGGTCGATGTGTGGATTAATAGTAGTAGATGCAGGCAGGAGTCGGTCTACTTGTCACGAACGTGATGCCTATATTTCATAATCATTGTCTTAGATATCGTCATAACTTTGCGCTTTTCTATCAATTGCTCGATAGTAATTTGTTCACCCACCGTATTATTTGCTATCTTGACAGAAGCCTCTAGTGAAACCTATGGCCCCTCGGTCTATTTTCCATCATATTAATTTTTGATCTACTATTTTGCAAGCTTTTACTTTCCGATCTATAAACCAGAAAACCTCAAAATAATTACTTTATCGTTTGTTTAGCTTTATCTATCTCTCTCAGATCTCACTTTTGCGAGTGACCGTGAGGGGATTGACAACCCCTTTATCACGTTGGGTGCAAGTTGTTTGATTGTTTGTGCTGCTATTGGTGATTTGCGCGCTGTCTCCTACTGGATTGATACCTTGGTTATCTAACTTAGGGAAATACTTATCTCTAATTTGCTGCATCACACTTTTCTCTTCAAGAGAAAAACCATCGCAAGCTTAAAAAGTAGCAGAGGCCCAACACGAGTCTACAAGAACAAGTTGTGTAGTAGATATCAGAGCCTGTTGGCGGAGATGAAGCACGAGGTCGCCGCCCTCGCAGCCGCCTAGTAGAGCTGTTGTCCTAGGAGGATCGAGGTTGGCATGCCAGCCAGCTCCCCCAAGCTCTCCAATGATGACTCATTGCCAGAGCCCGCGTCAGTGCATGTCGTATTGACCATGGAGCAGACACATGCGCACTTCAACGCCACCATGGCACAGGAGCAGCCTTTGCCGCCTATGTCGTTGTTTCGATAGGTGCATGAGGAGAAGTGGTACAACTTGATCCTCCTTGAGCAACACCGGCTAGCGGCGGGCCAGATCTACAACGAGCGAGCGAGCGAGGAAGCCGTGGTCGCCATGGCCGTGTCGAACCCCAACTTCGTTGCCGAGCAGCAGGCGCTGTACGAGGCCGCCTGCGCTCAACCTGTCGCTTGCACCGCACAGGTGGCATAGCCGGATGTGGAGGCGACGCTGGTTGCGTAGGCGTTCGCGGACCAAACACTGTTTGGCCGTACCGGCGGGACGACGAGAGTGCTGACAGATCGTGGACTCCTCCGAGGCTGAGTAGGGCATGGGAGGCGCCAGGGCATTGTGTCCCAAGTGGGTCAGTCTGTCTCCCATGTTCTACTTTTCCTCGCCAGAGACCGAATCTTCACTTCACGGGTCTTGTCGCCGCTGCTCATGGAGACAACGGATGAAGGACGCGGTTGCCGGAAGGGAGCAACAAGGACTTGGACGACGGACACCGCTGTAGTCCAGGTTTAGGTCCAGTGCCCCCCACCCCTCCCCCCAATGAAAAATGTATGAAATATAACGGATATGCTCTGGTTTGCATGAATATCATCCGTTTTGCATGAATTTCGTCCGGTTAGTTGAAACAATTTGAAATGTATGCGGATAGATGAAAAGCGTTGGATGGCCGGCTCCCGCATCCGTGTCCGCGGATGGATGCGTTGAAGATGCCTTATATAACTTTGCTATTTGTCAGTGTATTATTTACGTGTGTGTGTTGATGTTGCTGTGTGTGGGTGTGCTCTTTGTGTATTCTCTTGCTGCTTCGTTCATCTGAGTGACAGTGCGGCACTCTCCTGTACAGTCGAGGCGGCTCCTCTGACGTACGGCGCACACAACGACGTGTGGACCCGGATCCACGTGTCAGTGGCCCAACGTCAGGTTACCGTCCCGTCAGTGGATCCGCCTCCGTACGATGGACGCAGCTCCTCTAGCGTACTGCGCACACAATGACATGTGGCCTGGATCCATGTGTCAGTGGCCCAACGTCAGGTGGCTGTATGTCCCTGTAGGACTCAGACCCCGGGAGCAAAGTCAGTGATAGTCGACGCTCTTCTGGTTGACTGACTTTGTATGTGCATGCAGATGCTGCACGCATGCATGTAGTGTGAGCACGTTCCTGCAAGTAAAGAAAAAAAAAAGAGAAGGTGGGCACGTTTCAAGGCTTTGAATGCAAGAGGTCCACTGACGGCCGTGCAGATGAAGCGAGACTTGGATTGCTTGATGTGACTGCACAGGAATTCATGAATCGATCCGCAATACGATCGTGACTTGATGTAAGTTGACTTGGTAGTGGATTTCGCACTTCTGCATTATTCGATGTGGTTACCGTATTATATAGCCACTCCAGGTGTAGCAGATGCGCGTACTTGGTTCTTAGTGCAGCAGTGCTGTCAAATTAATAAACATTTTAAAACTACAATCAAATTTTATTAAAGTATATGCAAAGATAGTACTCCCCTAGCGCTCCCCTCCCATGTTGCGCGCCACTCCGGCGGCGGCGTCCACCTTCCCGCCGCTTGCCACGCCGGCGGCGGCGGCCATC
>NC_041380.1:271176831-271252116 GCF_002162155.2 Triticum dicoccoides
CGGCCACCCCGGCCCCGACGCCCTTCCTCTCGTCCTTTCGCGTCTAGTCCGCCATGTCGAGCAGCCCGCATTCAGTCACCTCCTCCTTCCGCCACGCCGGAGAGCGGCCCGTGGTGTCCGGGCTTGGCCTCTCTTCCAGCTCCGAGGCCTCGAAGGCGCAGGGCCCGGCCGGCTTAGAGGCCGGCGCTGGCGCCCTGGCGACTATGGCGGCGGGGGCACCGGAGTGGGTGCAGCCCCGTCCGTCCAGGAAGGAGCTGTGGAGACGTCGCCACACCGACGGATTTGGACCATCACGTGGCGCTCCCTCCGCCAGAGCGCGCCATAAGGTCTCGCCAGAGATGGTGGGACTCTGCTTCAACTGCTACGAAGAAGGTCACTACAAATCGGACTGCACTAACCAAGTCGTCTGCTTCCACTGCAAGCTCCCCGGCCACGAGTCCAAGGACTGCATGAGACCTCGGAGCCCTTCGCCGGAGGAGGAACTCAGGTGCTCTGCTCCCGCAAAAGTGGCGCGCAGAGAGCAGCTACCCCGCTCCACCGGAGCCGTGGCCAGAGCTCCCCCACCTCCCCCGCCGTCCGCGCTCGCCCCGCCCGCGGCCTGGCCGCGCCTCTTCGCCCCTCGCCTCGAATCTCCGGGCCCTGAGTAGTTCAACGCGAGTGAGCACTGCATTGTCCGTCGCTCGCAGAGCATGGGGGACTTGGAGCGGAGGCTCCAGTTCGCCATGGTGGCTTACTTGGGAGGGGCACGACATGACATCTCCCAAGAGTTCGTCGTGGCTTACTCTGGAGGGGCCCAACCGATGAAGCGTGAGTAGTTTACCTCAGACCTACGGGTCAATAGCTAGTAGCTAGATGGCTTCTTCTCTCTCTTTGATTCTCCATACCATGTTCTCCTCACTGTTCTTGGAGATCTATCCGATGTATTCTTTTTTTGCGGTGTGTTTGTCGAGATCCGATGAATTATGGATTTATGATCAGCTTATCTATGAATATTATTTGAATCTTCTCTGAATTATTTTATGCATAATTTGATATCTTTGTAATTCTCTTCAAACTATCGGTTTGGTTTGGCCAACTAGATTGGTTTTTCTTGCAATGGGAGAAGTGCTTAGCTTTGGGTTCAATCTTGTGGTGTCCTTTTCCAGTGACAGTAAGGGCAGCAAGGCACGTATTGTATTGTTGCCATCGAGGATAAAAAAGATGGGGTTTACATCATATTGCTTAAGTTTATTCCTCTACATCATGTCATCTTACTTAATGCGTTACTCTGTTCTTCATGAACTTAATACTCTAGATGCAGTCAGGAGTCGGTCGATGTGTGGAGTAATAGTAGTAGATACAGGCAGGAGTCGGTCTACTTGACACAAACGTGATGCCTATATTTCATAATCATTGCCTTAGATATCGTCATAACTTTATGCTTTTCTATCAATTGCTCGACAGTAATTTATTCACCCACCGTATTATTTGCTATCTTGAGAGAAGCCTCTAGTGAAACCTATGGCCCCCGAGTCTATTTTCCATCATATTAGGTTCCGATCTACTATTTTGCAATCTTTTACTTTCCAATCTATAAACCAAAAAACACCTAAAAATATTTACTTTATCGTTTGTTTAGTTTTATCTACCTCTATCAGATCTCACTTTTGCAAGTGACTGTGATGGGATTGACAACCCCTTTATCGCGTTGGGTGCAAGTTGTTTGATTGTTTGTGCAGGTATTGGTGATTTGTGCATTATCTCCTACTCGATTGATACCTTGGTTCTCTAACTGAGGGAAATGCTTATCTCGACTTTGCTGCATCACCCTTTCCTCTTCAAGGGAAAAACCAATGCAATATCAAGAAGTAGGCGGAAGAATTTCTGGCGTCGTTGCCGGGGAGATCTACGCCAAGTCAAGACATACCAAGTACCCATCATAAAACTCTCATCTCTTGCATTACATTATTCACCATTTGCCTCTCGTTTTCCTCTTCCCCACTTCTAAAATGATTTTCAAAAATGATTTGCCTTTTTCTTCGCGCTCTTCCTTTCGTCGTCTTCGTTGCCTTTGTTTGCTCGTGCGTTACATCGCTTGTGTTTCTATCATGGCTAGTCCTCCCATCATTGTTAGCACTCCCGATAATGAACTCCTTAGTTTTAAACAAAGAGAGGGAGAAATTTAAAAGATGCTTGGTATAGAATTTGCAATGCTCAGAATAGATCTACTCGAAAGCAATCTACTGTCGTTCTTCTTCGCAATTTTTATGTGGGCATTACTCCTTGAAATAGATATGTTCTAGATACCATTACTGGGGGGAATTTCTTGGAGAGCCATACTTTTGATTCTTACAATGCTAAGATAGATATGTTAGGACCACCACCTCTTTTGATCAATGAAACTGTTTTAACCTTGAAACATGTGATGCAAAGGCTTGATATTATTGAGAATAAAATTGCTACCGTAGAGTTGATTGAAAATTTGGATAAAAAGATTCATAACCAGATTACTCAATATGGATCTAAGGTAGGAGTTACTCTAAAGAATCTTAGGGAAAAGGAACCCATAGTTAATGAAAAGATAGATCAAGATTTTACTAGAATTGGCAAACTAGAAGATATTATTACCAACTTGGGTTCCGCTTTTTCCTTCGTTAAAACTACTCAAAATATTCCTCCTACTAAGAATGCCAAGTTTATTAACGTTCCTAATAATAAGGGTGAATCTTCTAGTAAAAACAAAATGAAGATCTTAAAACAATAAGTGTTCACCCCAATTTTTTTGATATTATTAAGGAACCAATTGCCACGAGTGAACTTCTTGATTTCTTGCCTAGGAGTTTGATCATTGATAAAACCAAAGAATCTCCCAAGGATTATAAGTGTGCAATTGAAGAATTGCATACCAAAGATGACAATACCTAGATCTATTTGTGTTTTACGCCTAGCTAAGGGCGTTAAACAATAGCGCTTGTTGGGAGGCAACCCAATTTTATTTTTGTTCTTTGCTTTTTGGTTCTGTGTTTCAATAAATAATTCATCTAGGCTCTAGTTAGATGTGTTTTTGTGTTTTAATTAGTGTTTGTGCCAAGTAAGACCTTTGGGATGGCTTACGGTGATAGTTGATTTGATCTTGCTGAAAAAAGGAAACTTTTGCACTCAGGAAAACAATTCTCATTTTGAACATAAGCGTGATAAAATACTATTCTTTTTGCAGAAGATTAATACACAAATTTCCCAGGTTTTCCTATTTTTCAGAATTTTTGGAGTTACAGAATTATTCGATAGTTACAGATTACAACAGACTATTCTGTTTTTGACAGATTCTGTTTTCTTTGTGTTGTTTGCTTATTTTGATGAATCTATGGGTAGTATCGGGGGGTACGAACCATGAAAAAGTTGGAATACAGTAGATATTACACCAATATAAATAAAGAATGAGTTCACAACAATACCAAAAGTGGTGATTTATTTTCTTATACTAACGGAGCTTATGAGTTTTTCGGTTGAGTTTTGTGTTGTGAAGTTTTCAAGTTTTGGGTAAGGATTTGATGGACTATGGAATAAGGAGTGGCAAGAGCCTAAGCTTGGCGATGCCCAAGGTACCCCAAGGTAATATTCAAGGAAAACCGAGACCTAATCTTGAGGACGCCCCAGAAGGCATCCCCTCTTTCGTCTTCGTCTGTCGGTAACTTTACTTGAGGCTATATTTTTATTCACCACATGATATGTGTTTTTCTTGGAGCAACTTGTATGATATGAGTCTTTGCTTTTTAGTTTGCCACAATTATCCTTGCTGTAGACACCTTTTGAGAGGGACACGCATGAATCGTGGTTTATTAGAATACTCTATGTGCTTCACTTATATCTTTTGAGCTAAGCAATTTTGCTCTAGTGCTTCACTTATATCTTTTTAGAGCACGGCGGTGGCTTTATTTTATAGAAATTGTTGAACTCTCATGCTTCACTTATATTATTTTGAGAGTCTGTAAACAGCATATTAATTTGCTTTGGTTATAAATTTAGTCCTAATATGATAGACATCCAAGAGGGATAAAATAAAAACTTTCATATAAAGTGCATTGAATACTATGAGAAGTTTGATTCCTTATGATTGTTTTGAGATATAAAGATGGTGATATTAGAGTCATGCTAGTGAGTAATTGTGGATTCTAGAAATACTTGTGTTAAAGTTGGTGATTCCCATAGCATGCACGTATGGTGAACCTTTATGTGATGAAGTCGGAGCATGATTTATTTACTGATTGTCTTCCTTACGAGTGGCGGTCGGGGATGAGCGATGGTATTTTCCTACCAATCTATCCCCCCTAGGAGCATGCCCGTAGTACTTCTTTTCGATAACTAATAGATTTTTACAATAAGTATGTGAGTTCTTTAAGACTAATGTTGAGTCCATGGATTATACACACTCTCACCCTTCCAACATTGCTAGCCTCTCTAGTACGGCAACTTTCGCCGGTACCATACACCCACCATATACCCTCCTCAAAATAGCCACAATACCTACCTATTATGACATTTCCATAGCCATTCCAAGATATATTGCAATGCAACTTTCCACTGTTCCGTCTATTATGACACGCTTCATCATTGTCATATTGCTTTGCATGATCATGTAGTTGACATAGTATTTGTGGGAAAGCCACCTTTCATAATTCTTTTATACATGTCACTCTTGATTCATTGCACATCCCGGTACACCGCCGGAGGCATTCATATAGAGTCATATTTTGCTCTAAATTTCCACTTGTAATTCTTGAGTTGTAAGTAAATAAAAGTGTGATGATCTTCATTATTAGAGCATTGTCCCATGTGAGGAAAGGATGATGGAAGCTATGATTCCCCCACAAGTCGGGATGAGTCTTCGGACTTTACAAAGAAATAAAAGAGGCCAAAGAAGCTCATTCAAAAAAAGAGAAAGAAAAAAAGATGAGAGAAAGAGAGAAGGGAAATGTTACTATCCTTTTACCACACTTGTGCTTCAAAGTAGCACCATGATCTTCATGATAGAGAGCCTCCTATGTTGTCACTTTCATATACTAGTGGGAATTTTTCATTATAGAACTTGGCTTGTATATTCCAATGATGGGATTCCTCAAATTGCCCTAGGTCTTCGTGAGCAAGTGAGTTCAATACACACCCACTTAGTTTCTTTTTGAGCTTTCAAAAACGTATAGCTCTAGTGCATCCATTTCATGGCAATCCCTACTCACTCACATTGATACCTATTGATGGGCATCTCCATAGCCCGTTGATACGTCTAGTTGATGTGAGACTATCTCCTTCTTCTTGTCTTCTCCATAACCACCATATTCTATTCCACCTATAGTGCTATGTCCATGGCTCACGCTCATGTATCGCGTGAAATTTGAAAAAGTTTGAGAACATCAAAAGTATGAAACAATTGCTTGGCTTGTCATTGGGGTTGTGCATGATTTGAATATTTTGTGTGATGAAGATGGAGCATAGCCAGACTATATGATTTTGTAGGGATAAGCTTTCTTTGGCCATGTTATTTTGAGAAGACATAATTACCTTGTTAGTATGCTTGAAGTATTATTGTTTTTATGTCAATATTAAACTTTTGTTTTGAATCTTATGGATCTGAACATTCATGCCACAATAAAGAAAAAGTACATAGATAAATATGTTAGTTAGCATTCCACATCAAAAATTTGTTTTTATCATTTACCTACTTGAGGACGAGCAGGAATTAAGCTTGGGGATGCTTGATACGTCTCCGACGTATCTATAATTTTTTATTGTTCCATGCTATAATATTAACTATTTTGGATGTTTTATATGCGTTAATATGCTATTTTATATTATTTTTGGAACTAACTTATTAACCTAGAGCCCAGTGCCAGCTTCTGTTTTTTCCTTGTTTTTGAGCTTCACAGAAAAGGAATACCAAACAGAGTCCACATAGATAAAACCTTTGTGATGATTTTTCTTGGACCAGAAGACACCCAGGAGACTTGGAGTGCAAGTCAAAAGAGCCACGATGCGGACACAAGGGTGGAGGGCGCGCCCCCTACCTTGTGGGCCCCTCGGTGACCCCCTGACCTAGATCTTCCTCCTATATATTCACATATATTCCCAAACCACCAGAGGCATCCACGAAAACACTTTTCCACCACTGCAACCTTTTATTCCCATGAGATCCCATCTTGGGGCCTTTTTCGGCATCCGAACGGAGGGGGATTCGATCACGGAGGGCTTCTACATCAACTCTATTGCCCTTCCGATGATTCGTGAGTAGTTTACCTCAGACCTACGGGTCCATAGCTAGTATCTAGATGGCTTCTTCTCTCTCTTTGATACACAATACTATGTTCTCCTCGATGTTCTTGGAGATCTATCCAATGTAATCTTATTTTGCGGTGTGTTTGTCGAGATTCGATGAATTGTGGATTTATGATCAGCTTATCTATGAATATTATTTGAATCTTCTCTGAATTCTTTTATGCATGATTTGATATCTTTGTAATTCTTCGAATTATCGGTTTAGTTTGGCCAACTAGATTGGTTTTTCTTGCAATGGGAGAAGTGCTTAGCTTTGGGTTCAATCTTGCGGGGTCCTTTCCCAGTGACAATAGGGGCAGCAAGGCACATATTGTATTGTTGCCATCGAGGATAAAAAGATGGGGTTTACATCATATTGTTTGAGTTTATTCCTCTACATCATGTCATCTTACTTAATGTGTTACTCTGTTCTTCATGAACTTAATACTCTAGATGCAGGCAGGAGTCGTCGATGTGTGGAGTAATAGTAGTAGATGCAGGTGGGAGTCGGTCTACTTGGCACAGACGTGATGCCTATATTTCATAATCATTGCCTTAGATATCGTCATAACTTTATGCTTTTCTATCAATTGCTCGATAGTAATTTGTTCACCCACCATATTATTTTCTATCTTGAGAGAAGCCTCTAGTAAACCTATGGCCCCCGGCTCTATTTTCCATCATATTAGTTTCCGATCTACTATTTTGCAATCTTTTACTTCCCGATCTACAAACCAAAAAAAACCCCAAAATATTTACTTTATTGTTTGTTTAGTTTTATCGATCCCTATCAGATCTCAATTTTGCAAGTGACCATGAAGGGATTGACAACCCCTTTATTGCGTTGGGTGCAAGATGTTTGATTGTTTGTGCAGGTATTGGTGATTTGTGCGTTGTCTCCTACTAGATTGATACATTGGTTCTCTAACTGAGGGAAATACTTATCTCTACTTTGTTGCATTACCCTTTCCTCTTCAAGGGAAATACCAACTCAAGCTCAAGAAGTAGCACGGCACGACCATTCATTGAGTTCCAGGGCTGGCGGCTCTACTTCCGTCAATGGAATTGCCAAGCCCAAGTTGTCCATTCCGTGCTCAAGTTCAAGGTTTTGCTCATTCTGGAGGGAATTCCACGGCATGCCTGGGAGCGAGAGGTTGCTGAAGACCTGTTGGGCTCCTCATGCCTGGTGGACTCGGTGGCACCGGAGACTCGCTCGCGCCGTGATCTGTCTGCGTTCAAGCTCTCTACTTGGATGACGGACCCGGAGGCCATTCCCTCCCTCCGCTGGCTGGCCATCCCTGAGTCGGGCATGGTCGCACCTCTGATGGAGACGGCGCTGCTCCAGTACAAGGTTCTAATCCATCTGGATTCGATCTCGGACTTCACCGACTACGACGAGCCTCTGTTCTTGGGGGTCTCGTCAGACAGCGACCAGTGCGGGTTGCCGTCGAACGGCAGGATCAGTGGAAGCGATGGGCGGCACCTGCGGCTATGTCGCGCCGCTTGCCATGGCGGTTTGGTACTCATGATACTAGAGGCACCGCTAGGGTTGGAGTGTAGACTAGCGTGTGCGGCGGCGCAACCTCGCTAGTATGGTCGCAGGTCGGCGTCGATTGGTGCCTTCCAGCAATGGCTGCGAGGGAGAACGTGTCAGCGGTGGGGCCCGCACTTGCAATCAGAGACAGACTGTCCGTTAGAGTTTCAGCTTTTGACCGCTTGGACACGCAAGAGGGTCCCATGGGCGCTTCGGTAAGATTTGCAAATGGTGAGGGTATGCCTAAAATTGTGGGGCCAGAGTTGCTGCGGGTGGCCGCGCCGTCTGATGGGACTGTTGAGGCTTCCATCGGCGACCCAATCATCGAAGGCTTGCAACGGCCGGTCGCTGAGGGCCCAGCTTTAGTGGCCTTGGATTCAGCCCCGGCCAATCAAGGGGGTGACCAGCTTGAAGGAAATATGCCCTAGAGGCAATAATAAAGTTGTTATTTATATTTCCTTATATCATGATAAATGTTTATTATTCATGCTAGAATTGTATTAACCGGAAACTTGATACTTGTGTGAATACATAGACAAAACAAAGTGTCCCTAGTATGCCTCTACTAGACTAGCTCGTTAATGAAAGATGGTTAAGTTTCCAGACCATAGACATGTGTTGTCATTTGATGAACAGGATCACATCATTAGGAGAATGATGTGATGTACATGACCCATCCATTAGCTCAGCATGATGATCGTTAAGTTTTATTGCTATAGCTTTCTTCATGACTTATACATATTCCTATGACTATGAGATCATGCAACTCCCGAATACCGGAGGAACACCTTGTGTGCTATCAAATATCACAACGTAAATGGGTGATTATAAAGATGCTCTACGGGTGTCTCCGAAGGTGTTTGTTTGGTTGGCATAGATCAAGATTAGGATTTGTCACTCTGTGTATCGGAGAGGTATCTCTGGGCCCTCTCAGTAATGCACATCACTATAAGCCTTGCAAGCAATGCGACTAATGAGATAGTTACGGGATGGTGCATTATGGAACGAGTAAAGAGACTTGCCGGTAACGAGATTGAACTAGGTATGAGGATACCACGATCGAATCTCGGGCAAGTAACATACCGATGACAAAGGGAATGCAGTATGTTGTTATTGCAGTTGGACTGATAAAGATCTTCGTAGAATATGTAGGAACCAATATGAGCATCCAGGTTCTGCTGTTGGTTATTGATCGGAGATGTGTCTCGGTCATGTCTACATAGTTCTCAAATTGACTACGGACGGTCCTTATTGAAGGTTAAAACAACACACTTGATGAAAAATCATTGTAGTTTTGATGCGTAGGTAAGAATGGTTCTTGCTAGAAGCCCGTAGCAGCCACGTAAAACTTGCAACAACAAAGTAGAGGACGTCTAACTTGTTTTTGCAGGGCTTGTTGTGATATGATATGGTCAAGACATGATGTGATATAAGTTATTGTATGTGATGATCATGGATGTCGCCTTATTGCATGAAATGCAATCGCCATGTAATTGCTTTACTTTATCACTATGCGATAGCGATAGTTGTAGAAGCAATAGTCGGCGAGATGAAAACAACACTATGATGATGATCAAGGTGTCAAGCCGGTGACGATGGAGATCATGACGGTGCTTTGGATATGGAGATCAAAGGCACAAGACGATGATGGCCATATCATGTCACATATTTTGATTGCATGTGATGTTTATCTTTTATGCATCTTATTTAGCTTAGTACGGCGGTAGCATTATGAGATGATCCCTCACTAAATTTCAAGGTATAAGTGTTCTCCCTGAGTATGCACCGTTCCTACAGTCCGTCGTGTCGAGACACCACGTGATGATCGGGTGTGATAAGCTCTACGTTCACATACAACAGGTGTAAGACAGTTTTGCATGTGCAGAATACTCAGGTTAAACTTGACGATCCTAGTATATACAGATATGGCCTCGGAACACTGAGACTGAAAGGTCGAACGTGAATCATATAGTAGATATGATCAACATAGAGATGTTCACCATTGAAAACTACTCCATCTCACGTGATGATCGGACATGGTTTAGTTGATATGGATCACGTGATCACTTAGATGACTAGAGGGATGTCTATCTAAGTAGGAGTTCTTAAGTAATATGATTAATTGAACTTTAATTTATCATGCACTTGGTCCTGATAGTTTTTGCATATCTATGTTGATGTAAATCAATGGCCCGTGCTACCGTTCCCTTGAATTTTAATGCGTTCCTAGAGAAAGCTAAGTTGAAAGATGATGGTAGCAATTACATGGACTGGGTCTGTAACTTGAGGATTATCCTCATTGCTGCACAGAAGAATTACGTCCTGAAAGCACCGCTAGGTGCAAGGCCTGCTGCAGGAGAAACTCCGAACGTTATGAACGTCTGCAAGCTAAAACTGATAACTGCTCGATAGTTCAGTGTGCCATGATTTACGGCTTAGAATCGGGACTTCAAAGACATTTTGAACGTCATGGAGCATATGAGATGTTCCAAGAGTTGAAGTTAATATTTCAAGCAAATGCCCGAGTTGAGAGATATGAAGTCTACAACAAGTTCTATAGCTGTAAGATGGAGGAGAACAGTTCTATCAGTGAACACATACTCCGAATGTCTGGGTACCATAACCACTTGACTCAACTGGGAGTTAATCTTCCGGATGATAGTGTCATTGACAGAGTTCTTCAATCACTGCCACCAAGCTATAAAGGCTTCATGATGAACCAAAATATGCAAGGGATGGCGAAGACAATTCCTGAGCTCTTCGCAATGCTTAAGGCTGCGGAGGTACAAATCAAGAAGGAGCATCAAGTGTTGATGGTTAACAAGACCACTAGTTTTAAGAAAAAGGGCAAAGGGAAGAAAGGGAACTTCAAGAAGAATAGCAAGCAAGTTGCTGCTCCCAGGAAGAAGCACAAGTCTGGACCTAAGCCTGAAACTAAGTGCTTCTACTACAAAGGGACTGGTCACTGGAAGCAGAACTGCCCCAAGTATTTGGCGGATAAGAAGGATGGAAAAGTGAAAGGTATATTTGATATACATGTTATTGATGTGTACCTTACTAATGCTCGTAGTAGTGCCTCGGTATTTGATACTGGTTCTGTTGCTCACATTTGCAACTCGAAACATGGGCTACTGATTAAACAAAGATTGGCTAAGGACGAGGTGACGATGCGCGTCGGAAATGGTTCCAAGGTCGATATGATCGCCATCGGCACGCTACCTCTACATCTACCTATGGGATTAGTTTTGGACCTGAATAATTGTTATTTGGTGCCAACGTTAAGCATGAACATTATATCTGGATCTTGTTTGATGCGACACGGTTATTCATTTAAATCAGAGAATAATGGTTGTTCTATTTATATGAGTAATATCTTTTATGGTCATGCACCCTTGATGAGTGGTCTATTTTTGTTGAATCTCGATCGTAGTGATACACATATTCATAATACTGAAGACAAAATATGCAAAGTTAATAATGATAGTGCAACATATCTGTGGCACTGCCATTTAGGTCATATTGGTGTAAAGCGCATGAAGAAATTCCATGCTGATGGGCTTTTGGAATCACTTGATGCTTGTGAAGCATGCCTCATGGGCAAGATGACTAATGTAGGAGATATGCCCTAGAGGCAATAATAAATGAAATTATTTATCTCCAAGTTCAGAATTATGTTTATGTTCCATGCTATAACTGCTATGGTTCTCGAGTCTATAATAACACAAGGCTCGGAGGAAGACTCATATGCACGTGTGGAATAATAAACGGTAAGAAGTATTCTTATTCTGGCCTCTAAGACTAGCTCAAGTGTTGCATGATGGTTCTATTTTTCCTGATCATGGGCATGTCTATGCCAGTAACTTTGAGGGCACAATGTTAAGAGAACATTTGTGTTGAATCGGCCCGGATTGATGTTATGCTATGAGATTCATTCGTCACAAGTTAATGGTACATAACATAGAGATGGTTAACATTTGCATGGTTCCTTAGACCATGAGAGTATCGAGTTTCTTCATGCTTGCTTCATAAACTTTGGGGTTTGTTAAACGTCATCCGTAAATGGGTGACTATTACGGCGGCTTACGGGTTCATGGAAAAGTATGTCAAGTAACTTGATAGCTCAATATTGGGATTTGCTCCTCCAACGATGGAGAGATATCTCTGGGCCCTCTCGGTGTTACGGTATCCATCATTGTTTGGCCAGACACTTTGTGATTTGATCACGTGGATGCCGGAACACGGGAACGAAAAAAGAGAACAATACCGGTAACAAGGTAACTGGCATAGTGGACAAGTTGTTGATCCACGGGGATGCCAACATGTCTCACCTCGGGTATTTGTAACATATCACGAAGCAACAGGAATAGCACACGACAACTGGAGGTTCGCTCGAATATTCATTCGTGTGGGTATAGGGGTCAATATGGGTGTCCACGACTCTGATGTTGATCATTGATCGGAAAGTGTTCCGGTCATGTCTATGCTTCACCGAACCTATAGGGTCACACGCTTAAGGGTCATCTATCTGCTGAATACTAGACAGGGAGTTTGAGAGAAAATCACCGAAAAAGTTTCGGAGACAATGGAAGAGTTCCAGAGAGAGAATAGCGAAATAGTTTCGTAAAACCAAAAAGTTGTTTCGGGATATAAAATTAAGTCAAATTGGTTTCGGGACACGCCTGATAATTCTTGGAGGGTGCCAGAATTATTCTAGAAACTTCTGGGAATTTTTCGGGATAAAAACCGGAAATGTTTCGGAGCTGCAGGTACCGCTTTGGTTGTTTTTCGCAGATGAAATTCACTAATCTGAAATTGTTTCAGAATGAATCCAAAATCATTTTAGTGGGTACTGGAATTATTCTAAAACCCACAGAAATATTTTCGGATTTAATGGATGTGAAAAATTGTCTTCATGAATAGTGAAAACGCATTCTTGTTTGCTTTTCGCAGATAAAAATCGCTAAACCGAAATTGTTTCGGAACGCGTTGAAAATTATTTTAGTGGGTACTAGAAATATTCTGAGCCCACATAAATATTTTCAGTTCGAACGGACGCTGAAAAATGTCGTCATGAATAGTGAAAGTGCTTTTTGCTTGGCTTCTTGGAGAAGCCACCTTGAGGGCCTTTTGGTATTATTCCCTTGGCTTCTTGGAGAAGCCACCCTTGGGTTTGGCCTATAAATAGGGGTGGAGGGGGCTGCCTAAAGACAAACTCTTTCTCACATACAAGTGCCATGCATGATCTGGCTTCTCTCTCCCTCACAACAAAATGGTTTCGTAGAGCCGAAAGGCTGTCTGGGTTCCAGTGGGAACTAGTTCTGGACAGCGAAGCCCTGCCGGATAAATGACACCGTATGTGTGCAACCCCGTAGAGAGGTCGTAGTTTCGATCCTTTTGCCTGAGGGGCTGTTTTGAGAGTGCCTCCCGAAGGGCTGTCCAAGTGACGGTCCGAGTTCTGTGAGTCCTCCCGAAGGGCTGTCCGAGTGACCGTCCGAGTTTTGAGGGTCCTCCTGAAGGGCTGTCTGCAACATCGTCCGAGGGACTGTGTGACCGCCTCCCGGAGGGCTGTCCATGGGGCGGATGAGGGTATACATCCTCGCGGTTGGGAGATTATAAATCCTAGCTGTGGGGATTTGCACTGCCGTTTGTCATCGACTCTACTTCCGCTGCGCTACGAGTCAGTAACAAAAAAGATCAAACCATGTATACAGTCTCCATAGTGGTCCTAGGCTGGTGCATAGGTCAGAAATTTTTTGTTTTCTGCTGCGTTCCCCTACAGTGGCATCAAGAGCCATGCTATGCGTAGATGCAGGTTTCGATCTAGAATACATGGAGATGTATGGGTATTGCATAATATAATTAGGTAGTAGATGAGATCTATTGCTGAAAATTATTTATGGCGGTGACAGATGAAATATGTTACCTGACGTTCTTGTTGCTTCCCTAGAATTTTCGTTTGCTCAATCTCGAGACATCATGGTGGAATTTGAAAAAGTTCTAGCAACCCGTGATCCTGATTGATCATGGAAGTGCTATAAGTTCTTTGGGTTCTGCCGTAGTCAAAAGAAAGATGAAATTCGCAGATGAAAGGGCATTGTAGATATGATCTACACGGGGGTCATGCGTATGATGAAGTTTAGTATGGGGCTCGAGATGTAATTATCTCGTGTTTCATACACCCGAGATGTTAATCTAGCAACTTGAATAATCATACTTGATGATAAAACGTTGGTAGCTGCGGTTTAAGTCAAAACCTTAGAAGCCACGTAAAATAAAATTTTGCATAAACCGATTAGAGGCGTCTAACTTGGTTTTGCAGGATGTGCATGTGATGTGGTATAGAAATGCTCATATTCAATTTTATTATATATGAGATGACTATATGATGTAATTAACATGACCTGCATGTCATGATTCGACATGATGGCTGGAGCCATATGATTGCACTTTAATGACTTGCGTGTCAACCTTAAGTAATGCATTTATTTTATCCGCTATGGAGATAGCGATATTATCTAGTGCATCGACAAGGTGGTGGCAATCTTCGGGAAGGTGAACACCGACGCGAATGCCGAAGACGAAGAAATACTTGACTTCTCCGTCAGAAGAGGCTATACCATATCATGCTATTATGAATTGCCTGAGATGTTTATCCCTCTTGATGCACCCTTCTTGATTGCGCGGTATTCACTTTTATTAGGGTGATCTCTCAAAAAAATTCAAGTAGTTAGTGTTCTCCCAAGTGTAGCACCGTCATGGCACCTAACTTTTCGGGGTGTTGCAGGATCTCCCTGGGTACGAACGATTAGGGAAGTGTGAGGCGGGTGAGTTGAGACCTCGTAGCAAGATCACTTGGTTGTCTTGACGTTCTGGAAGGATCTCCCTGAGCTCGGAACATGCCCATCGAAAGATGAACAAGAGTCACGTAGAGATGTGATCGGCAAGTTTGCCTACCGATTGAATTTCACGCCATCAGTGTTCATCTCGTTCAATGGTGTTGAATGGATATGCAGGTCTTGTGTCACTCATAATCAATTTTGAGAGATATTGATTTGAGTGGGAGCGCACTATTGAATTAACATGTTTAATTCTCAGTGCAATTAATTATGAACACTGTCTAAGTGTTTCTTGCAAAATAGTTGTAGAATAATGGCTCGCGTTTCCACCTTCCCTGTTAAAATTGAATAGTTGTTAAATATCTGGTTAAAACTTTACGATTGGTAACGTGATGTGAGGATTGTCCTCAAGAGTGCCGAGAAGGACTTTGTCCTATCGCATGCTTTCAGTATCCTCCCACAAATGCTATGGATGATGTGACTCTCATCCTTCGATCCAAAAGCTAGAATTCCATTACGGTCAAGTGCAATATGTTTGCTTCCATGAAACCCGAACTTCGAAATTTTGGGATAGTTATGTGATATTCATGGAACTAAAAATTAATTTTCAGATACAAACAAAGGATGGAAGATATGAAATATCCAAAGCAATGTTTGTTTGCAAATTATTAGTAAAGTGTTTACTATGCATTAGACTGATAAGAGAGGGATCCAGAAGAACACCTATCATATGATGAAAGGTGAATAAAACAACAACTTAAAGAGAAAGGAAGTGTCCAAAGGGTGTTAGTATACTTACACTCCTAGGAAGTCCGGGGCTAACGCCACTCTTAAGTTGGGTGCTTCTTTTGCGAGTAGGAGAAATACTAAAAGTTAAACTGTTAGAAGTATAAAGGCAGAAAGAAAGATGACTGGAGTATCCATCTCATGTATGAATGTCATACAAGTTTTTTATGTATAGAAGGCTGGTCAAAGATATAGTTCTTGGGAATTATGGTTAAACATGGTAATCACTAATTCTTGGGTATTGTGAGTTAATCGCAAAGATACCCACTCGATTGCATTATGTTGCGAATCAATGTAAGAGCTACTATGGCCTAAAAAGACTAGCCAGGAATGAGGCTTTAATACATGCTGGGAACATAGTAAAAGTTACTATACCTTCCATCGGTGTATTACCTATGTATTTTCTTTCATAATTCATTTAGAGTTTCTCACACTCTAGCCCTTTGCATTAGGTATCTTGCAAGAAGGTTGTTCATAAGAGAACTTTTGATGTTTAGTATTATGAATAAACATAAGGGCCATACTTTCATTATGAATGAGATGTATGTTATGAATAATGATATTAATATATTACCTCTATGTTTACTTTCATAATTCATTTTAGAGTTTCTTACACTCTAGCCCATTGCATAATGTTTATTACAAAAGGGTTGTTCATAAAAGAACAATTGTTGTTCAGTATTATGAATAACATGAAGGGCCATGCTTCCATCCAAGATGGGATGTATTTTATGAATATTGATGGTAAAATGATACATCCATAACACTGACGCTAAATGTCGCAAGACTATGAGAATACCACACATGTGTGGCACTGCATTTGGTCACATTGGAAAAACTCGCATGAAAAAATTCCATTATGATGGATTTTGAAGTCGTTTGATTTTGAATCATCCGGCACTTGCAACTTTTCTCCGAAAAGTGAAGTGACTGAAATACCGTTCATAGGCCATAAGGAACGAGCAACAAACTTATTGGTGATCATACATTTTGATGTGTGTAGTTCAATAAATGTTGTTGCAAGTAGTGGATTTATATATCTTCATAAATGACTCAAGTAGATATATGGATATTTGCTTGATGAGACGTAAGTCTGGATCTTTTGAAATCATTCGAAAGGTTTTCAAAAATGAAGCAGAAGTTATTGTAACAAGGAAGTTGTGTTTCTGCAATTTTATTGCAGAAAGGAATATTTGAGTTACAAGTCTAGCGAATGTCTGATGAGTTGTGAAAAGAGTTTCATAACTTATAACTCCCGGAACACCACTATGAGTGGAATGTCTATGAAGATGTAATCAAACCATTTATTACATGGTAAGATCAAAGATGACATAAAGAAATTTGCCATTATCACTTTTGAAGAGTAATGCTTTAGGGACTACGGCTTTTACACTGAAAAGAGCTCCATCAGGTCTGTTGAAATGACGGCATGGTATGGTACGCCCAACCATGTTATATCTTTTCTTAACATTTGGAATATGGGGCTTGTGTAAAAGGTTACAAACCTATTCCAAATCAGACAAGTGCTACTTTGTAAGTTATCCCAAGTCATTGGGTATTCCCCCACCACTATACCGAGGCAAAGGATTTTTGCCACAAAACGGTATGCTTTTAAAGAGAATAGTTCTTGCAAAAGGGTAAGTGGGAGGACTGTGCAACTTGACGAGATAACAAGTATCTTCGTCATCAGGTCAAAGGAAAGGAACCTTGGAAGTAATTCCAGAGTTTCCTACTGCGACTCATACGGAAGCCTCTACATTAGATGTATGGACTTCGGTTGAATTTGTAGCTGAACAACATGGGCAAAGCTCGTGCAAACCTCTCAGGTGCGCAAACGAGATATTGTTGTTTGACAATAGTATACCTATGATACACAAGGAAGCATTGATGGGCCCTGACTGCAGAATTGGTTGAATGCCAATATAATCCGAGATAGTTTCCATAAATGATTCAAGATTTAAATCTTGATAAACCCTCCGAAAGACTTGGAGTCTAACGGATTGTAATGGGACTATAAACTGATATGGATAAAAATGTTTTATCCATTAAGCTCGACTTGTTGCAATAACAAGTTCAAGGAGTTGACTACAATGAGATTGTCTCACTATAGAATTGCTTAAAGTCGGTTCGGGTTAAACTAGCAATTAATACATATTTCAAAACATGAGATATGAAACGTGGATGACAAAAGAATTTCCATGAAATGGAAATACAACCTAGGACTTGTATGTGATACATTCCAAAGTATTTTGTCGGTCCAAAGGATGCTAGTAAGTATGCTAGCTTTAGAGTTCCAGCAATGGACAGAAGAGAGCAAAATGGAGTTGGAATCTTCGTTTTTGATGGAATGGTCAAAGGGATTTAAATTCATCAATGGGTAACGAAGATGCTTGTGGTTTCAAGAAAGTAAGTGGGAGCATAATAATATTTCTGAAAACCTTGTGTGCTTGACACATTGTTAATTGGAAATAAATTTCTTGACATGAATTAGGACTTCATTTGAAAATAGTTTTTTGATGAAGTGCTTGGGCTAAATAGCCTTGATATTAGGCATAATGATCTATGGAGATAGATTTACCTAATAGGGATGAGAAAAAATACATATTGACAAGATGCTAAAACCGTTTAGCATTAAGAACGACAAGGAGTGATTCTTGCTGAAGTCACATGGAAAGAATTTTTGCAAGAATCGGTGTCCCAAAACACTGATGAGCAAGATACATGATGGAGATTCCACACACTCCTGTGTTTGGATTAATCATGTATTCCATGGTATGTAAAACAACCAGATATGTCCAATACTCCCAAGCTGTTGCGAGTATAGATACCAAAGTGATCAAAAGTACTGATCACGGGACAATAGTGAAAAGGATCATTGAGTACTAAAGTAGCACTGATGACATGTTTTCTCGCAAGTGGAGATCATGAAGAGTTCGTTGTAAAAGGTTACATCAATACAATCTTCATCATTTCTCCATGCGATTTTTGATTTAAATTGAGGGTTTTGTGTAACACACAATATGGTGGTGCAGTTAGTTGGAAATTGTTCCAAACAAGTTACTGTGGCGAATTCTATAACAGAGGCGAAGTATGTTGCCGCTTTAGAAGTGACAAAGACAAAGATGTTGAATCATATAGTTCATTCATGAACTTAGTATGGTTCTAAGAAGGCTTTGGTCAATGGGACACTATTGCAGATAGTTGCTCCATAACTCAGTCTGAGAATCAGGTTTCAACCAATGATTCACATATATACAAAGCCAAGTCCGCACAAAATATGAATTTTGTGAAAGCGTGAAAACGCGAGGATATGCAGAGATACACACGGAGCTGAAGTTGTCAGATCCGATGGACATCAGGCTATACCACATGCGAAGCATTTTTTACATCAGTATGCCATAGGTGTGAAGTGCATTAGCATTAACTAGATTATTGACTCTAGTGCAAGTGGGAGTCTAGGAGATATGCCCTAGAGGTAATAATAAATGATATTATTTATATCCAAGTTCATAATTATGTTTATGTTCCATGCAATAACTGCTATGGTTCTCGAGTCTGCAATAACACGAGGCTCGGAGGAAGACTCATATGCACGTGTGGAATAATAAACGGTAAGAAGTATTCTTAGTCTGGCCTCTAAGACTAGCTCAAGTGTTGCATGATGGTTCTGTTTTCCTGGTCATGGGCATGTCTATGCCAGCAACTTTGAGGGCACAATGTTAACAGAACATTTGTGTTGAATCGACCCAGATTGATGTTATGCTATGAGATTCATTCGTCACAAGTTAATGGTACATAGCACAGAGATGGTTCATGTTTGCATGATTCCTTAGACCATGAGAGTATCGAGTTTCTTCATGCTTGCTTCATGAACTTTGGGGTTTGTTAAACGTCATCTGTAAATGGGTGGCTATTACGGCGGCTTACGGGTTCATGGAAAAGTATGTCAAGTAACTTGATAGCTCAAGATTGGGATTTGCTCCTCCGACGATGGAGAGATATCTCTGGGCCCTCACGGTGTTACGGTATCCATCATCGTCTGGCCAGACATTTTGTGATTTGATCACGGGGATGCCAGAACACGGGAACGAGAAAAGAGAACAATACCGGTAACGAGGTAAGTGGCATAGTCGACAAGTTGTTGATCCACGGGGATGCCAACATGTCTCACCTCGGGTATTTGTAACATATCATGAAGCAACAGGAATAGCACACGACAACTGGAGGTTCGCTCGAATATTCATTCGTGTGGGTATAGGGGTCAATATGGGTGTCCACGGCTCCGATGTTGATCATTGATTGGAAAGTGTTCCGGTCATGTCTATGCTTCACCGAACCTATAGGGTCACACGCTTAAGGGTCATCTATCTGTTGAATACTAGACAGGGAGTTTGAGAGAAAATCACTAAAAAAGTTTCGGAGACAATGGAAGAGTTCCAGAGAGAGAATAGCGAAATAGTTTCGTAAAACCGAAAAGTTGTTTCGCGATATACCATTAAGTCAAATTGGTTTTGGGACACGCCTGATAATTCTTGGAGGGTGCCAGAATTATTCTGGAAACTTCTGGGAATTTTTCGGGATAAAAACCGGAAATGTTTCGGAGCTGCCGGTACCGCTTTGGTTGTTTTTCGCAGATGAAAATCACTAATCTGAAATTGTTTCAGAACGAATCCAAAATCATTTTAGTGGGTACTGGAATTATTCTAAGACCCATAGAAATATTTTCGGATTTAATGGACGCGAAAAGTTGTCTTCATGAATAGTGAAAACGCATTCTTGTTTGCTTTTCGCAGATGAAAATCACTAAACTGAAATTGTTTTGGAACGCGTTGAAAATTATTTTAGTGGGTACTGGAAATGTTCTGAGCCCACATAAATATTTCCAGTTCGAACGAATGTTGAAAAATGTCGTCATGAATAGTGAAAGTGCTTTTTGCTTGGCTTCTTGGAGAAGCCACCTTGAGGGCCTTTTGGTATTATCCCCTTGGCTTCTTGGAGAAGCCACCCTTGGGCTTGGCCTATAAATAGGGGTGGAAGGGGGCTGCCTAAAGACACGCTCTTTCTCACATACAAGTGCCATGCATGATCTGGCTTCTCTCTCCCTCCCAACGAAATAGTTTCGTAGAGCCGAAAGGCTGTCTGGGTTCCGGTGGGAACTAGTTCTGGACGGCGAA
Organism: Triticum dicoccoides; assembly: GCF_002162155.2. Lineage (NCBI taxonomy): Eukaryota > Viridiplantae > Streptophyta > Magnoliopsida > Poales > Poaceae > Triticum > Triticum dicoccoides. The sequence continues at coordinate 271,197,447 of NC_041380.1, forward strand.
GCCCTACCGGATATATGACACCCTATGTGTGCAACCCCGTAGAGAGGTCGTAGTTTCGATCCTTTTGCCCGAGGGGCTGTTTTGAGAGTGCCTCCCAAAGGGCTTTCCAAGTGACGGTCCGAGTTCTGTGAGTCCTCCCGAAGGGCTGTCCGAGTGACCGTCCGAGTTTGAGGGCCCTCCCGAAGGGCTGTTCGCGACACCGTCCGAGGGACTGTCCGACCACCTCCCGGAGGGCTGTCCGTGGGGCGGATGAGGGTATACATCCTCGCGGTTGGGAGGTTGTAAATCCTAGCTGTGGGGTTCTGCACTGCCGTTCGTGATCGACTCTACTTCCGCTGCGCTAGGAGTCGGTAACGAAAAAGATCAAACCATGTATGCAGTCTCCATAGTGGTCCTAGGCTAGTGCGTAGGTCGGAATTTTTTTGTTTTCTGCTGCGTTCCCCTACAACTAAGACTCCGTTCTCCGGAACAATGGAGCGAGCCACTGACTTATTGGAAATAATACATACTGATGTATGCGGTCCGATGAGTGTTGAGGCTCGCGGCGGGTACCGTTATTTTCTGACCTTCACAGATGATTTGAGCAGATATGGGTATATATACTTAATGAAACATAAGTCTGAAATATTTAAAAAGTTCAAAGAATTTCAGAGTGAAGTGGAAAATCATCGTACCAAGAAAATAAAGTTTCTACGATCTCATCGTGGAGGTGAATATTTGAGTTATGAGTTTGGTCTTCATTTGAAACAATGTGGAATAGTTTCGCAACTCATGCCACCTGGAACACCACAGCGTAATTGTCCGAACGTCGTAACCGTACTTTATTAGATATGGTGCGATCTATGATGTCTCTTACCGATTTACCACCATCGTTTTGGGATTATGCTTTAGAGACGGTTGCATTCATGTTAAATAGGGAACCATCTAAATCCGTTGAGATGACACCATATGAAATGTGGTTTGGCAAGAAATCCAAGCTGTCGTTTCTTAAAGTTTGGGGTTGCTATGCTTATGTGAAAAAGCTTCAGCCTGATAAGCTCGAACCTAACTCAGAGAAATGCGTCTTCATAGGATACCCAAAGGAAACTGTTGGGTACACCTTCTATCACAGATCCGAAGGCAAGATATTTGTTGCTAAAAATGGATCCTTTCTAGAGAAGGAGTTTCTCTCGAAAGAAGTGAGAGGGAGGAAAGTAGAACTTGATGAGGTAGTTGTACCTTCTCTCGAATTGGAAAGTAGTTCATCATAGAAATCAGTTCCAGTGATGCCTACACCAATTAGTGAGGGAGTTAATAATGATGATCATGAAACTTCAAATCAAGTTACTACTGAACCTTGTAGGTCAACCAGAGTACGTTTCGCACCAGAGTGGCATGGTAATCCTGTTCTGGAAGTCATGTTACTAGACCATAACGAACCTACGAACTATGAGGAAGCGATGATGATCCCAGATTCCGAAAAATAGCTTGAGGCCATGAAATCTTAGATGGGATCCATGTATGAGAACAAAGTGTGGACTTTGGTTGACTTGCCCGATGATCGGCAAGCCATAGAAAATAAATGGATCTTCAAGAAGAAGACTGAAGCTGATGGTAATGTTACTGTCTACAAAGCTTGACTTTTTGTGAAAGGTTTTCGACAAGTTCAACGAGTTGACTACAATGAGACTTTCTCACCCGTAGTGATGCTTAAGTCTGTCCGGATCATGTTAGTAATTGCCGCATTTTATGATTATGAAATTTGGCAAATGGATGCCAAAACTGCATTCCTTAATGGATTTCTTAAAGAAGAGTTGTATATGATGCAACCAGAAGGTTTGGTTGATCCTAAAGGTGCTAACAAAGTGTGCAAGCTCCAGCAATCCATTGGACTAGTGCAAGCCTCTCGGAGTTGGAATATACGCTTTGATAGTGTGATCAAAGCATATGGTTTTATACAGACTTTTGGAGAAGTTTGTATTTACAAGAAAGTCAGTGGGAGCTTTGTAGCATTTCTAATATTATATGTGGATGACATATTGTTGATTGGAAATAACACAGAATTTCTGGATAGCATAAAAGGATACTTGAATAAGGTTTTTTCATTGAAAGACCTCGATGAATCTGCTTATATATTGGGCATCAAGATCTATAGAGATAGATCAAGACGCTTAATTGGACTTTCACAAAGCACATACCTTGATAAAGTTTTGAAGAAGTTCAAAATGGATCAGTCAAAGAAAGGGTTCTTGCCTGTGTTACAAGGTGTGAAGTTGAGTCATACTCAATGCCCGACCACTTCAAAAGATGGAGAGAAAATGAAAGTCATTCCCTATGTCTCAGCTATAGGTTCTATCATGTATGCAATGCTATGTACCAGACCTGATGCGTGCCTTGCTACAAGTTTAGCAGGGAGGTACCAAAGTAATACAGGAGTGAATCACTGGACAGTGGTCAAGAACATCCTAAAATACCTGAAAAGTACTAAGGATATGTTTCTCGTTTATGGAGGTGACAAAGAGGTTGTCGTAAATGGTTACGTCGATGCTAGCTTTGACACTGATCCGGATGACTCTAAGTCACAAACCGGATACGTATTTATATTGAATGGTGGAGCTGTCAGTTGGTGCATTTCCAAGCAGAGCATCGTGGCGGGATCTACGTGTGAAGCGGAGTACATAGCTGCTTCGGAAGCAGCAAATGAAGGAGTCTGGATGAAGGAGTTCATATCCAATCTAGGTGTAATACCTAGTGCATCGGGTCCAACGAAAATCTTTTGTGACAATACTGGAGCAATTGCCTTAGAGAAGGAATCCAGATTTCACAAGAGAACCAAATACATCAAGAGACACTTCAACTCCATCCGCGATCAAGTCAAGGAGGGAGACATAGAGATTTGCAAAATACATACGGATCTGAATGTTGCGGACCCGTTGACTAAGCCTCTTCCACGAGCAAAACATGATCAGCACCAAGACTCCATGGGTGTTAGAATCGTTACAATGTAATCTAGATTATTGACTCTAGTGCAAGTGGGAGACTGAAGGAAATATGCCCTAGAGGCAATAATAAAGTTGTTATTTATATTTCCTCATATCATGATAAATGTTTCTTATTCGTGCTAGAACTGTATTAACCAGAAACTTGATAATTGTGTGAATACATAGACAAAACAAAGTGTCCCTAGTATGCCTTTACTAGACTAGCTCGTTAATCAAAGAAGGTTAAGTTTCCTAACCATAGACATGTGTTGTCATTTGATGAACGGGATCACATCATTAGGAGAATGATGTGATGGACAAGACCCATCCATTAGCTTAGCATGATGATCTTTAAGTTTTATTGCTATTGCTTTCTTCATGACTTATACATATTCCTCTGACTATGAGATCATGCAACTCCTGAATACCGGAGGAACACCTTGTGTGCTATCAGACGTCACAACGTAACTGGGTGATTATAAAGATGCTCTACAGGTGTCTCTAAAGGTGTTTGTTGGGTTGGCATCGATCAACATTACGATTTGTCACTCCATGTATTGGAGAGGTATCTCTGGGCCCTCTCAGTAATGCACATCACTAAGCCTTGCAAGCAATGTGACTAATGAGTTAATTATGGGATGATGCACTACAGAATGAGTAAAGAGACTTGCCGGTAACGAGATTGAACTAGGTATGAGGATACCGATGATCGAATCTCGGGCAAGTAACATACCGATGACAAGGGATGACGTATGTTGTTATTGCGGTTTGACCGATAAAGATCTTCGTAGAATATGTAGGAACCAATATGAGCATCCAGGTTCCGCTATTGGTTATTGATCAGAGATGTGTCTCGGTCATGTCTACATAGTTCTCAAACCCGTAGGGTCCGCACGCTTAACGTTCGATGACGATTTGTATTATGAGTTATGTGTTTTGGTGACTGAAGACTGTCCGGAGTCCCGGATGAGATCACGAACATGCCGAGGAGTCTCGAAATGGTTGAGAGGTAAAGATTGATATATTGGATGATAGTATTTGGACATCGGAATGGTTCGGGACGTTTCAGATATTTATCGGAGTACCGAGGGGTTACCGGAACCCCCGGGGAAGTAATGGGCCAACATGGGCCATAGGGGAGAGAGAGGGGAGCCCACAAGGGGTGCCCCCCCATGGGCTGTCCGAATTGGACAAGGGGAAGGCGGCACGACCCCCCTTTCCTTTCCCCCTCTCCCCCTCCTTCCCTCTTTTCCCCCTCCATGAGAAGGAAAAAAGGGGGCCGAATCCTACTAGGACTAGAGTCCTAGTAGGACTCCCCCCTCTTGGCGCGCCCCCTGGTGGCCGGCCTCCTCCTCTCCCTCCTTTATATACATGGGCAGGGCACCCCTTGGAGACACACCAATTGTTCCAAGCCGTGTGCGGCGTCTCTCTCCACGGTTTACTCCTCTAGTTATATTCACGTAGTGATTAGGCGAAGCCCTGCGCGGATCACATCACCACGCCATTGTGTTGACGAAACTCTCCCTCTACCCTCTGCTGGATCAAGAGTTCGAGGGACATCATCGAGTTGAACGTGTGCTGAACTCAGAGGTGTCGTACGTTGGTACTTGATAGGTTGGATCGCGAAGATGTTCGACTACATCAACCGCGTTAACCTAACGCTTCTGCTTTCGGTCTACAAGGCTACGTGGACACACTCTCCCCTCTCGTTGCTATGCATCTCCTTGATAGGTCTTGCGTGATCGTAGGAAATTTTTGAAATTGCATGCTACGTTCCCCAACACAGCTGTCATGTGGAGTCACAGTGTTGGGGCCACGTGAGGCTTGCGAGTAGTTTGCCCTGCCGTAGCCAGGAAGGATCATGGAGAAGGGGGCATTGGGTGCCGTGATCAAGGAGGATGTGTGGTCTGGTGGGGTCTGCATCGACACACCTATTTTGGAGCCAGCCGGCACGCTGTGCGCCGATCCCGCGATTCAAGGTCATGACAATACCGGATCCCAAGATGCAGAGCGCCCAATCATTGCAGTAGACAACAGGCGGGTATAGGTGAGGCAGCCTGAGGAGATTGAGCGGGGCCCACTGGAGGCCACTGTTGCAATGATGGGACACTCCGACGGGAATCATGCAATCACCCCATTGGCGGAAGAGGGAATCCCATGCATGGCTGATCTAGAGATACAAAGAGGGGCCTGGCCACGCACTGTTCTAGACCAACTGGTCAGCCCGTCTTTGACCGTGATGATCCATCCTCAGGCCCTGCTGGAAACGGGTACAACAGATGGCATGACTCCGCAAGAGGCGATCGCCTACGCGCGCCTTAAGAGGTTCTGCTCAAGCATTGTCAAGAAACTCGCCCCCTCTGCTACGTGAAGTGTCCTCGCTACGTCCGAATGCGGAGCCATTCACTCCCAAGCGTACCACATGGTCCACCAAGAGAGCTGTTGGGCAAGGCGCTTCGAAGTCCTGCAAGATGGAAAATGTGTCGCTTCGTACACTCGGTTTAGTTCCAGAAGATATGGTAGTTTATGATGAGGCCGTCAAGGAGCTCCAAGATTTGTTCGACTCACCACTTGAGAGTAGCATGTGAGGGTCATTGCCGCGCTATTCGGCAAGTTGATACGTCTCCAACGTATCTACTTTTCCAAACACTTTTGCCCTTGTTTTGGACTCTAACTTGCATGATTTGAACGGAACTAACCCGGACTGACGCTGTTTTCAGCAGAATTACCATGGTGTTATTTATGTGCAGAAACAAACGTTCTCGGAATGACTTGAAACTTCACGCAGCCACTTTTCAGAAAATATGAAAAATACCTGCAAAAGATGAACGCCAGGGGGCCCACCACCTCTCCGCGAGGGTGGGGGCGCGCCCCCTACCTCGTGGGCCCCCTGTTGCCTCTCCGACTCCAACTCCAACTCCGTATATTGTGTTTCGGGGAGAAAAAAAATCAGAGAGAAGAATTCATCGCGTTTTACGATACGGAGCCGCCGCCAAGTCCTAAAACCTTTTGCTACCGTTATCGCTACTATCATATTACTTTGCTACTAAACAATTTGCTGCAGATATTAAGTTTCCAGGTGTGGTTGAATTGACAACTCAGCTGCTAATACTTGAGAGTATTCTTTGGCTCCCCTTGTGTCGAATCAATAAATTTGGGTTGAATACTTTACCCTCGAAAACTGTTGCGAACCCCTATACTTGTGGGTTATCAAGACTATTTTCTGGCGCTGTTGCCGCGGAGCATAGCTCTATTCTTTGAGTCACTTGGGATATATATATGCTTATCATTATGAAGAACTTGAGAGATCCAAAAACCAATATCTATCCCTCAACTATGAGGGAAGGTAACAAACTGCCATCTAGCTCTGCACTTGATTCACCTTTTGTTTTTGAGTAAGCTTGCGACACCTACACCTGCTTCTGCTATTCGTTCTGATATGTCGCATGTTATTGATGATGCCACTTCTGCTATGCATGATACTTATGATGAAACTACCTCTATGCATGATACTACTGTGCCACTTAGTGATTTTCTTGATGAACAACTTGCTAGGGCTAGAGAGATTGAAAATATTGAATCTGATGATACTGATGAAAGTGATGATGAAGAATCACTTGTTATTCCTAAGGGTTATGTTTTTGATCAAGAAGCTTCTTTAGCTATTTTAGCTTGCAAAAATAGAAATGAACTCAAAAGGTTATTAGCTAAATGGAGTAAGCAATCTCTAAATGCTAGAATGAAACCTGACCCTGCTTTTGCTACTTCACCTATATGTGTTACTGATAAGGATTATGAATTCTCTGTTGATCCTGATATAATTACTTTGGTTGAATCTGATCCTTTTCATGGTTATGAATCTGAAACTGTTGTGGCACATCTTATTAAATTGAATGATATAGCCACCCTGTTCACTAAAGATGAGAGAACTTGTTACTTTTATATCCTTAAATATTTTCGTTCTCATTAAAGGGTGATGCTAATATATGGTTTAATTCTCTTGATCCTGGTTGTGTGCGTAGTCCCTGGGATATGATTTATTACTTCTCTGCTAAATATTTTCCTACTCATAAGAAACAATCTGCTTTAAGGGATATATATAATTTTGTGCAAATTGAAGAAGAGAGTCTCCCACAAGCTTGGGGGAGGCTTCTCCAATTACTTAATTCTTTGCCTGATTATCCTCTTAAGAGAAATGAAATACTTGATATCTTCTATAATGGACTAACCGATGCCTCCAGAGATTACCTGGATAGTTGTGTTGGTTCTGTTTTCAGGGAACGAACACCGGATGAAGCTGAAATTTTATTGAACAACATGTTAACAAATGAAAATAATTGGACACCTCCGGAGCCAATTCCTGAGCCTATTCCTAAACCAACTCCGAAGAAAAGGGGTATTCTATTTCTTAGTCCTGAAGATATGCAAGAGGCAAAGAAATCTATGAAAGAAAAAGGTATTAAAGCTGAAGATGTTAAGAATTTACCTCCTATTGAAGAAATACATGGTCTTAATCTACCGCCTGTTGAAGAAACATATGATCTTAATCCTTTACCTATTGAAGAAATTCATGGTCTTGATAACCCGACACAGGTAGTAAAGGTAAATTCTCTCTATAGATATGATAAAGCTGAAATCCCATTTACTAAGTTTGCTAGCCCATGCTTAGATGAGTTTGATAAATTTATGGCTAAACAAGAAGATTTTAATGCTTATTTTGGTAGACAATTGAAATACAATTCAAATATGCTTGAACACTTAGGTGATTACATGGCTAATGTTAAAGGTGAGCTTAAACTTATTAGTAAACATGCTTCTATGGTTACCACTCAAGTAGAACAAGTACTTAAAGCTCAAAATGATTTGCTCAATGAATTGAATAATAAGAATAATGATAATGCTGTTAGAGTGGCTACTAGAACTGGTAGAATGACTCAGGAACCTTTGTATCCTGAAGGCCACCCTAAGAGAATTGAGCAAGATTCTCATAGAAATAATATAGATGTACCTAGTTCTTCTAAAAAGAAGAAAAAGAAAAATGATAGGACTTTGCATGCTTCTAGTGATCCTATTGTTGAAACACCTGAGAATCCAAATGATATTTCAATTTCTGATGCTGAAACACAATCTGGTAATGAACCTGAAACTAGTAATAATGTTAACGATAATGTTCATAATGATGCTCAACCTAGTAATGATAATGATATAGAAATTGAACCTGTTGTTGATCTTGATAACCCACAATCAAAGAATCAACGTTATGATAAGAAAGACTTTGTTGCTAGGAAACATGGTAAAGAAAGAGAGCCTTGGGTTCAGAAACCCATGCCTTTTCCTCCCAAACCATCCAAGAAAAAGGATGATGAGGATTTTGAGCGCTTTGCTGAAATGATTAGACCTATCTTTTTGCGTATGCGATTAACTGATATGCTCAAAACCAATCCTTATGCTAAGTACATGAAAGATATCATTACAAATAAAAGAAAGATACCGGAAGATGAAATTTCCACCATGCTTGCTAATTATACTTTTAAGGGTGGAATACCAAAGAAACTTGGAGATCCCGGTGTACCAACTATACCATGATCTATTAAAAGAAATTATGTTAAAACTGCTTTATGTGATCTGGGAGCCGGTGTTAGTGTTATGCCTCTCTCTTTATATCGTAGACTTGATTTGAATAAGTTGACACCCACTGAAATATCTTTGCAAATGGCTGATAAATCAACTGCTATACCTGTCGGTATTTGTGAGGATGTGCCTGTTGTAGTTGCAAACGTTACTATTTTAACGGACTTTGTTATTCTTGATATTCCCGAGGATGATAGTATGTCTATTATTCTTGGAAGACCCTTTTTGAATACTGCAGGGGCTGTTATTGATTGCACTAAAGGCAATGTCACTTTTCATGTTAATGGTAATGAGCACATGGTACACTTTCCGAGGAAACAACCTCAAGTTCATAGTATCAACTCTATTGGAAAAATTCCATCGATTATATTTGGAGGTTTTGAATTTCTGACGCCGTTCCTCTTCGAGGAAAACCAACGCAAGCTCAAGACATAGCAAGAAGGATTTCTGACGCCGTTGCCGGGGAGTCTACGCAAAAAGCCAATATACCAAGTACCCATCACAATCCCTATCTCTCGCATTACATTATTTGCCATTTGCCTCTCGTTTTCCTCTCCCCTCAATTCACCCTTGCCGTTTTATTTGCCCTCTCTCTCTATCCTCCCTCTATATTTGCCTCTTTTTGTCCGCTTGCTTTTTGTTTGCTCATGTGTTAGATTGCTTGTTCGCTGCGATGGCTCAAGATACAACTAAATTGTGTGACTTCACCAATACCAATAATAATGATTTCCTTAGCACTCCGATTGCTCCTCTTACCGATGCTGAATCTTGTGAAATTAATACTGCTTTGTTGAATCTTGTTATGAAAGATCAATTCGCCAGCCTTCCTAGTGAAGATGCCGCTACTCATTTGAATAGCTTCGTTGATTTATGTGATATGCAAAAGAAAAAGATGTCAATAATGATGTCTTTAAATTGAAGCTATTTCCTTTTTCGCTTAGAGATCATGCTAAAGCTTGGTTTTCGTCTTTGCCTAAGAATAGTATTGATTCATGGAACAAGTGCAAAGATGCTTTTATCTCTAAGTATTTTCCTCCCGCTAAGATCATCTCTCTTAGAAACGATATTATGAACTTTAAACAACTTGATCATGAACATGTTGCACAAGCTTGGGAGAGAATGAAATTAATGATACGTAATTGTCCTACTCATGGTTTGAATTTGTGGATGATTATACAAAAATTTTATGCCGGATTGAATTTTGCTTCTAGAAATCTTTTAGATTCGGCTGCGGGAGGCACTTTTATGGAAATCACTTTAGGATATGCTACTAAACTCCTAGATAATATTATGGTTAATTATTCTCAATGGCATACTGAAAGAACATCTAATAAAAAAGTGCATGCGATAGAAGAAATTAATGTGTTGAGTGGAAAGATGGATGAACTTATGAAATTATTTGCTACTAAGAGTGTTTCCTTTGATCCTAATGATATGCATTTGTCTACTTTGATTGAGAATAACAATGAATCTATGGATGTGAATTTTGTTGGTAGGAATAATTTTGGTAACAACGCTTATAGAGGGAATTTTAATCCTAGGCCTTATCCTAGTAATCCTTCTAATAATTATGGGAATTCCTACAACAACTCTTATGGAAATTATAATAAGGTGCCCTCTGATTTTGAATCTAATATTAAAGAATTTATTTCTTCGCAAAAGAATTTTAATGCTATGATTGAAGAAAAATTGCTTAAGATTGATTATTTGGCTAGGAACGTTGATAGAATCGCTCTTGATGTTGATGCTTTGAAACTTAGATCTATTCTACCTAAGCATGATATTAATGAGTCTCTAAAAGCCATTAGAATTTCAATTGATGAGTGTAAAGAAAGAACCACTAGGATGCGTGCTTCCAAAGATGCCTTTATTAAAGTGTGTTCTTCCAATTCCTATGAAAGTAATGATGAAGATCTAAAAGTTATTGATGTGTCTCCAATTAAATCTTTGTTTTGCAATATGAATCTTGATGAAACTGAATATGATCTTCCTTTACCTAGAAGGCGTTCTAAAAATTTGGAGTGTTTAGATCTTAATGATGAAATTGATGAAAGTGGGATGGAAAGAAATAAAAATCTAGATGTTGCTAAACCCAGTATATTAGATTTCAAGGAATTTAATTATGAAAATTGCTCTTTAATTGATTGTATTTCCTTGTTGCAATCCGTGCTAAATTCTCCACATGCTTATAGTCGAAATAAAGCCTTTACCGAACATATTGTTGATGCCTTGATGCAATCCTATGAAGAAAAACTTGAGTTGAAAGTTTCTATCCCTAGAAAACTCTATGATGAGTGGGAACCAACTATTAAAATTAAAATTAAAGATTATGAGTTTTATGCTTTGTGTGATTTGGGTGCTAGTGTCTCTACTATTCCCAAGACTTTGTGTGATTTACTAGATTTCCGTAATTTTGATGATTGCTCTCTAAACTTGATCTTGCGGATTCCACTATTAAGAAACCTATGGGAAGAATTAATGATGTTCTTATTGTTGCAAATAGGAATTATGTGCCCATAGATTTCATTGTTCTTGATATAGATTGCAATCCTTCTTGCCCTATTATTCTTGGTAGACCTTTCCTTAGAACGGTTGGTGCGATTATTGATATGAAGGAAGGGAATATTAGATTTAAATTTCCATTAAAAAAGGGCATGGAACACTTTCCAAGAAAGAAAATAAAATTACCATATGAAACTATCATGAGAGCCACTTATGGATTGCCTACCAAAGATGGCAATACCTAGATCTATTCTTGCTTGTTATGCCTAGCTAGGGGCGTTAAACGATAGCACTTGTTGGGAGGCAACCCAATTTTATTTTTATTCCTTGCTATTTTCTCCTGTTTAGTAATAAATAAATTATTTAGCCTCTGTTTAGGTTGTGTTTTTTGTGTTTAATTAGTGTTTGTGCCAAGTAGAACTATTGGGAAGACTTGGGGAAAGTCTTGTTGAACTTGCTGTAAAAAACAGAAACTTTAGCACTCACGAGAACTGTTGTCATTTTTATTTGAAAAGTTCTATTTAGTTAATTCCTTTTGCAGATGATTAATAGATAAATTACTCACGTCATAAATTTATTTTAGAATTTTTGGCGTTTCAGATCTTGCGCTAGCTACAGATTACTACAGACTGTTCTGTTTTTAGACTGTTTTGTTTTTGACAGATTCTGTTTTTCGTGTGTTGTTTGCTTATTTTGATGAATCTATGGCTAATAAAAAGTTTATAATCCATAGATAAGTTGGAATACAGTAGGTTTAACGCCAATATAAATAAATAATGAGTTCATTACAGTACCTTGAAGTGGTCTTTTGTTTTCTTTTGCTAACGGAGCTCACGAGTTTTCTATTTTGAGTTTTGTGTTGTGAAGTTTTCAAGTTTTGGGTGAATTCTTTTGATGGATCATGGAACAAGGAGTGGCAAGAGACTAAGCTTGGGTATGCCCATGGCACCCCCAAGATAATTCAAGGACACCAAAAAGTTAAAGCTTGGGGATGCCCCGGAAGGCATCCCCTCTTTTCGTCCACTTCCATCGGTAATTTACTTGGAGCTATATTTTTATTCACCAACATGATATGTGTTTTGCTTGGAGCGTCTTGTATTATTTGTGTCTTTGTTTGCTAGTATACCACAATCATCCTTGATGTACACACCTTTTGAGAGAGCCATACATGAATTAAAATTTCATAGAATACTCTATGTGCTTCACTTATATCTTTTGAGCTAGATAATTTTGCTCTATGTGCTTCACTTATATCTTTTGAGCTAGATAATTTTGCTCTATGTGCTTCACTTATATCTTTTGAGCTAGATAATTTTGCTCTATGTGCTTCGCTTATATCTTTTGAGCTAGATAATTTTGCTCTATGTGCTTCACTTATATCCTTGGAGTTAGATAATTTTGCTCTATGTGCTTCACTTAGATCTTTTAGAGCACGGTGGTGGATTCATTTTAAAGAAACTATTGATCTCTCATGCTTCACTTAAATTAATTTGAGAGTCTCTTAAATAGCATGGTAATTTGCCTAATAATAATATGCTTGGTATTCAAGATTTGTGAAACTTTCTTTTGAGTGTGTCGAATACTAAGAAAAGATTGAAGCATGATAATTGTTTTGAGATATGGAGGTGATAATATTAAAGTCATGCTAGTTGAGTAGTTGTGAATTTAAAGAATACTTGTGTTGAAGTTTGTGATTCCCGTAGCATGCACGTATGGTGAACCGTTATGTGATGAAGTCGGAGCATGATTTATTTATTGATTGTCTTCCTTATGAGTGGCGGTCGGGGACGAGCGATGGTCTTTTCCTACCAATCTATCCCCCTAGGATCATGCGCGTAGTACTTTGCTTCGATAGCTTCTAAATTTTTGCAATAAGTATATGAGTTCTTTATGACTAATGTTGAGTCCATGGATTATACGCACTCTCACCCTTCCACCCTTACTAGCCTCTCTAATACCGCGCAACTTTCGCCGGTATCATACACCTACCATGTACCTTCCTCAAAACAGCCACCATACCTACCTATTATGGCATTTCCATAGCCATTCCAAGATATATTGCCATGCAACTTTCCACCATCCAGTTCATCATGACACATTCATCATTGTCATATTACATATCCGGTACACCGCCGGATGCATTCACATAGAGTCATATTTTGTTCTAAGTATCAAGTTGTAATTGTTGAGTTGTAAGAAAAATAAAAGTGTGATGATCATCATTATTAGAGCATTGTCCCAGTGAGGAAAGAATGATGGAGATTATGATTCCCCCACAAGTCGGGATGAGACTCCGGACAAAAAATAAAAAAAGAGGCCAAAAAAGCCCAAATAAAAAAGAGAGAAAGGCCATAAAAAAGAGAAAGGCCATATAAATATATATATATATAATGAGAGAAAAAGAGAGAAGGGACAATGTTACTATCCTTTTACCACACTTGTGCTTCAAAGTAGCACCATGACCTTCATAGTAGAGAGTCTCTCATGTTATCACTTTCATATACTAGTGGGGATCTTTCATTATAGAACTTGGCTTGTATATTCCAATGATGGGCTTCCTCAAATTGCCCTAGGTCTTCATGAGCAAGCAAGTTGGATGCACACCCACTAGTTCCCTTTGTTGAGCTTTCATATATTTATAGCTCTAGTGCATCCGTTGCATGGCAATCCCTACTCACTCACATTGATATCTATTAATGGGCATCTCCATAGCCCGTTGATACGCCTAGTTGATGTGAGACTATCTTCTCCCTTTTTGTCTTCTCCACAACCACCATTCTATTCCACCTATAGTGATATATCCATGGCTCACGCTCATGTATTGCGTGAAGATTGAAAAGGTTAGAGTATGAAACAATTGCTTGGCTTGTCATCGGGGTTGTGCATGATTTAAATACTTTGTGTGGGGAAGATGGAGCATAGACAGACTATATGATTTTGTAGGGATAACTTTCTTTAGCCATGTTGTTTTGAGAAGACATAATTGCTTTGTTAGAATGCTTGAAGTATTATTATTTTCTATGTCAATATAAACCTTTGTCTTGAATCTTTATAATCTGAATATTCATACCACAATTAAGAAGATTTGCATTGAAATTATGCCAAGTAGCACTCCGCATCAAAAATTCTCTTTTTATCATTTACCTACTCGAGGACGAGCAGGAATTAAGCTTGGAGATGCCTGATACGTCTCCAACGTATCTATAATTTTTTATTGCTCCATGCTATATTATCTACTGTTTTGGACTATATTGAGCTTTATTTTCCACTTTTATATTATTTTTGGACTAACCTATTAACTGGAGGCCCAACCCAGAATTGTTGTTTTTTGCCTATTTCAGTGTTTCGAAGAAACGAAATATCAAACGGAGTCCAAACGGAATAAAATCTTCGGGAACGTGATTTTCTCACCGAACGTGATCCAGGAGACTTGGACCCTGCTCCAAGGAACAAAAGAGGCGGTCACGAGGGTGGGGGCGCCCCCCCTAGGGCGCGCCCCCTGCCTCGTGGGCCCCTCGTTGCTCCTCCGGCGTACTTCTTCCTCCTATATATACACACGTACCCCCAAACGATCAGAATAGGAGCCAAAAACCTAATTCCACCGTCGCAACTTTCTGTATCCACGAGATCCTATCTTGGGGCCTGTTCCGGAGCTCCGCCGGAAGAGGGCCGTCATCATGGAGGGCTTCTACATCATCATAGCCTCTCTGATGAAGTGTGAGTAGTTTACCTCAAACCTTTGGGTCCATAGTTAGTAGCTAGATGGCTTCTTCTCTCTCTTTGAATCTCAATACAAAGTTCTCCCCCTCTCTCGTGGAGATCTATTCGATGTAATCTTCTTTTTGCGGTGTGTTTGTTGAGACCGATGAATTGTGGGTTTATGATCAAGTCTATCTATGAATAATATTTGAATCTTCTCTGAATTCTTTTACGTATGAATGGTTATCTTTGCAAGTCTCTTCGAATTATCCGTTTGGTTTGGCCAACTAGATTGGTAGTTCTTGCCATGAGAGAAGTGCTTAGCTTTGGGTTCGATCTTGCGGTATCCTTACCCAGTGACAGAAGGGGCAGCAAGGCACGTATTGTATCGTTGCCATCAAGGATAACAAGATGGGGTTTATTTCATATTGCATGAATTTATCTCTCTACATCATGTCATCTTGCTTAAGGCGTTACTCTGTTTTTAACTTAATACTCTAGATGCATGCTGGATAGCGGTCGATGAGTGGAGTAATAGTAGTAGATGCAAAATCGTTTTGATCTACTTGTCACGGACGTGATGCCTATATACATGATCATGCCTAGATATTCTCATAATTATGCACAATTCTATCAATTGCTCAACAATAATTTGTTCACCCACCGTAGAATATTTATGCTCTTGAGAGAAGCCACTAGTGAAACCTATGGCCCCCGGGTCTATTCTCATCATATCAATCTCCATCACTTTAATATTGTTTTGCTATTTACTTTGCCTTTACTTTTTACCTTGCATCTTTATATCAAAAATACCAAAAATATTCTATCTATCAGATCTCACTCTCGTAAGTGACCGTGAAGGGCTTGACAACCCCTAATCGCGTTGGTTGCGAGTAGCTATCGTTTTGTGCAGGTACGAGGGACTTGAGTGTGGCCTCCTACTGGATTGATACCTTGGTTCTCAAAAACTGAGGGAAATACTTACGCTACTCTGCTACATCATCCCTTCCTCTTCGGGGAAAACCAACGCAAGCTCAAGACGTAGCAAAGTGCAGTCAGTATCACAATCTCACCAGTACCTTTGTGAGGAGGTTTGAATTTTCAACTTCACGTAATTATCCAACTGTCCTATTTGATCTTTATGATAATTCTTACACTATGGACTTAGAGGATCTTACCACTGCATGCAAACTTCCACAATGGGGTAGTATAAGGGATCCTCGCAAATTTGAATTTAGAGATTTTCTTGCTAGCATAACTGTGGGAGAATCTAGAGATATTACACAAGCTACCATAGGGAGCATTCACTTTCCTGCTATACATTATTTTGCTCTCTTCGTAGGTAGATGCATCAATGGTAAAGATGAGGCATGTCACATGTGTGTCCCTGATCTCAGTATTCTTAGGAGTGCTGTGTTAGGAGACCAATCTTATAATTTGGGAGCCATTGTTGCACGCAGGTTGCATCTTAATAGATTTAATGAAGATTTCTTTGGAGGAATTTATGCAACCTGCATAGCTAATTTTCTTGGTGTAGCCATACGCGAAGATGATATTGAATTACCACCTGCTTACCTAGACTTTAATGCTATGGTCCACCACCAGTTTGTTGAGAGGAATGAATCACCTCTCCAGTATCGACTAATCTTTGACACACGTCGTGCTGTCCATATTACTCTCCCTGCTCCTGCCTTCTTTGATCATCAGGCAAAAGGAAGATATACTATTACCAGAGAGGAGGCAGATGAGTACGAGAGGAGAGCGGAGGCCGCTCGTCGCCACGGTGCAGCTCAGCAGGCGATAGCCGCTGCATCGCAGTACGACCCCAACTACTATTATGGATATCCGCCAAGCTAGCCGTGGCCATAGACCAACTTAGGCCAAAAGCCTAAGCTTGGGGGAGTACGTATTTCCCACGGACATTACATTTATGTTCACACACTCATTGCTAGATGTTGATGCTCATACTTTTTCATTATATCATCCATGCTAGTTTAATTTCCTTTTTATGCTTTCTTCTTGTGTGTTTAATAAACCTTAAGAAAAATCAAAAAAATTAGTTGTAGCTTTTAATCAGTTTAATTTCCAAGCTTGTAGTAGTAATTAAAAAGAAAACCGAAAAATAGTTCTTGTTCTTCTTTTGCTTGTTGGGGGCTTTCCCGTGTAAATAGTTTTATTTCTTTTCTTTTCTTTGGGGGTCGATAGGAGAAGACCATAATTAAATTGTTGAAGTGGCTCTTATATGCATTATTGTTTATCTGACAAAAGAGCCCATATTGCCGTGTCTTCTCCTTTTTATTGAATGCTTGCAGATTCCAGCTTAGTCCAATGCACGTGCACTATTATTATTTTCACACTATTCGATCGTGCAAGTGAAAGGCAATTATGACGATATATGATGGACTGACTGAGATGAGAAAGGCTGGTATGAACTCGACCTCTTTTGTTTTTGTAAATATGATTAGTTCATCGTTCCTCATTCAGCCTATTATGAATAAACATGTTTGCAATGACAACTAGAGATCATAGTTTCTTGTGCCATGCTTGATTAGCTATGAGTTATAATGGTTTACCTTGCGTGCCAACATGCTATTGAGATAGTTATGATGTGGTATAATAGGGTTGTATCCTCCTCTGAATGATTTAAGTGACTTGACTTGGCACATGTTCACGCATGTAGTTGAAACAAAATCAACATAGCCTTCATGATATTTATGTTCATGGTGGATTATATCCTACTCACGCTTGCATTCGGTGTTGATTAATTTTAATGCATGTTCATGACTGTTGTCACTCTCTAGCTGGTCGCTTCCCAGTCTTTTGCTAGCCTTCACCTGTACTAAGCGGGAATACTGCTTGTGCATCCAATCTCCTTAAACCCCAAAGTTATTCCATATGAGTCCACTATACCTACCTATATATGGTATCTACCTGCCATTCCAAGTAAATTTGTATGTGCCAAACTCTAAACCTTCAAATAAATATCCTGTTTTATATGCTCGAATAGCTCATGTATCAACTAGGGATGTCTGTATCTTCCATGTTAGGCGGGTTATTCTCAAGAGGAGTGGACTCCGCTCCTCACTCACGAGATAAATGGCTGGTCACCGGGATGCCCAGTCCCATGCTTTATGCAAACTAAATCAAAATAATTGCAAACAAAACTCCCCCTGGGACTCTTGTTAGTTGGAGGCACTCGTTGTTTCGAGCAAGCCATGGATTGATGCTTGTTGGTGGAAGGGGGAGTATAAACTTTACCATTCTATTTGGGAACCGCCTATAATGTGTGTAGCATGGAAGATATCGCCATCTCTTGGTTGTTATGTTGACAATGAAAGTATACCGCTCAAAATATTATTACCTCTATTTCAAAACCGAGCTCTGGCACCTCTACAAATCCCTGCTTCCCTCTGCGAAGGGCCTATCTATTTACTTTTATGCCGAGTCATCATCCTCTTATTAAAAAGCACTAGTTGGAGAGCACCGCTGTCATTTGCATTCATTACTGTTAGTTTACATTGAGTATGACTTGACTGGATCTCTTTTACCATGAATTACAATGTCTAGTCAGTCCTTGGTCTTTAAAGGTGCTCTGCATTTATATTTTGTGGTCTCAGAAAGGGCTAGCGAGATACCACCTTGTTATATCATATTATGATTGTTTTGAGAAAGTGTTGTCATCCGAGATTTATTATTATTGCTCGCTAGTTGATTATGCCTTTGATATGAGTAAACTTGAGACCTAAGCGTTATTGCGAATGTGGTTAGTTATAATCTTTGCTGAAAACTTGAATGCCGGCTTTACATATTTACAACAACAAGAGCAAACAGAGTTTGTAATAGTTTTTCTTTATCACTTTCAGTTTGTCAACTGAATTGCTTGAGGACAAGCAAAGGTTTAAGCTTGGGGGAGTTGATACGTCTCCATTGTATCTACTTTTCCAAACACGTTTGCCCTTGTTTTGGACTCTAACTTGCATGATTTGAATGGAACTAACCCGGACCGACGCTGTTTTTAGCAGAATTACCATGGTGTTATTTATGTGTAGAAACAAACATTCTCGGAATGACCTGAAACTTCACGGAGCCACTTTTCAGAAAATATGAAAAATACCTACAAAAGATGAAGGCCAGGGGGCCCACCACCTCTCCACGAGGGTGGGGGCGCGCCTGCCCCCCTAGGGCGCGCCCCTACCTCGTGGGCCCCCTGTTGCCTCTCCGACTCCAACTCCAACTCCATATATTGTGTTTCGGGGAGAGAAAAAATCAGAGAGAAGAATTCATCGTGTTTTACGATACAGAGCCGCCGCCAAGCCCTAAAACCTCTCGGGAGGGCTGATCTAGAGTCCATTCGGGGCTCCGGAGAGGGGAATCTGTCGCCATCGTCATCATCAACCATCCTCCATCACCAATTTCATGATGCTCACCACCGTGCGTGAGTAATTCCATCGTAGGCTTGCTGGACGGTGATGGGTTGGATCGGATCTATCATGTAATCGAGTTAGTTTTGTTAGGGTTTGATCCCTAGTATCCACTATGTTCCGAGATTGATGTTGCTATGACTTTGCTATGCTTAATGCTTGTCACTAGGGCCCGAGTGCCATGATTTCAGATCTGAACCTATTATGTTTTCATCAATATATGAGTGTTCTTGATCCTATCTTGCAAGTATATAGTCACCTATTATGTGTTATGATTCGTTAACCCCGAAGTGACAATAATCGGGATACTTACAGGTGATGACCGTAGTTTGAGGAGTTCATGTATTCACTATGTGTTAATGCTTTGTTCCGGTACTCTATTAAAGGATGCCTTAATATCCCTTAGTTTCCGTAAGGACCCCGCTGCCACGGGAGGGTAGGACAAAAGATGTCATGCAAGTTCTTTTCCATAAGCACGTATGACTATGTTCGGAATACATGCCTACATTACATCAATGAACTGGAGCTAGTTCTGTGTCACCTAGGTTATGATTGTTACATGATGAACCGCATCCGGCATAATTCTCCATCACCGATCCATTGCCTACGAGCTTTCCATATATTGTTCTTCGCTTATTTACTTTTCCATTGCTATTGCTATCATCACTACAAAATACCAAAAACATTACTTTTACTACTGTTACCTTTTGCTACCGTTATCGCTACTATCATATTACTTTGCTACTAAACACTTTGCTGCAGATATTAAGTTTCCAGGTGTGGTTAAATTGACAAGTCAGCTGCTAATACTTGAGAGTATTCTTTGGCTCCGCTTGTGTCGAATCAATAAATTTGGGTTGAATACTTTACCCTCAAAAACTGTTGCGATTCCCTATACTTGTGGGTTATCACAAGTGCGTCCCCAACAACGTCGACCTATCTGGCGGTATTGAGGTGACGGTAGGAGTGCTTTGAGCATGTCCGACGGTGTTGGTGTTGTTGATTGCTTGATATGGATCACAACCCACAAATCATCTGTTGGAACATGAGAGTCTTAAACAATCCAGCCAAGAGAAAGGTAGTTAGGGAGTTTATTGCTTCTTTGAAAGTCAACATTGTATGCTTACAAGAGACCAAGTTGGAGATTGTGGACCGGTTTTTAGCAATGCAATGTCTAGGGCCATCATTTGATGGTTTTGCTTACTTGTCGGCGGTGGAGACGCGTGGTGGTATCTTGCTCGGTTGGGATTCTACAATCATGTTCGTCGACAACTTACAGTTTGATGCTAACTTCTTAACCGGCAAAGTCTGTCAACTAGATGGAAACGAGTGGTGGATCTCGATGGTGTATGCCCCTAAGGAGATGAGCTAAAACTCAATTCCTACATGATCTCTATGCGAGAAGGCTGCTATGCCCGGGGCCGTGGATGTGCCTACGTGATTTCAACATGATCCTTCATGGATCAGAGAAGAGTAATCAAAACATTAACAGAGCGATGATGACCAAGTTCCAAAACTTTGTCGATGATCACGAGCTGAAGGAGCTATACATGCATGGGTGTCGGTTCACTTGGTCAAACGAGAGGAACACACCAACCTTAACCAAAATTGACAGAATGCTTGTGTCAGTAGAATGGGAGTTGGGTTACCCTGATTATCTTATGCAAGCCCTCTCCACAAGTACGTCAGATCATGCACCACTCCACCTCTCGACGAGCAATAGTTTCGGAGCAAAGCGGCGTTTTCGTTTCGAGCTTTACTGGACCAAGCTGGAGGGTTTCGAGGAGGCCGTCAGAGAAGCTTGGGTCTGCAGAAATAAGATTTTTGGTCCGTTCAAAAGGTTGGACGCGCTATTCAGGAACACGGCATCCTACTTACAAGCGTGGGGGCAGAGGAAGACCGGGAACATTAAAATGCTCATGAAGATTGTCAATTGGTTGATTGCGAGACTCGACAGAGCTTAAGAGTTGAGACCTATGTCCCAGATGGAAATTTGGTTGCGCCGCACGCTGAAGCTCTCGTTGCTTGGTGTGGCGTCTCTAGAGAGCACAATAGACAGACAAAGATATCAAATACGTTGGTTGAAGGATGGTGATGCTAATACCAAGCTTTTCCAGGCCATGGCGAATGGAAGGCACGCCAAGAATTTCATCCCCTGTATCAAGTGGGGCGACGAAATCATCACTGATTAGACAAGAAAAGAGGAAGTATTTTCCGAGGCATTCTAAAATTTGCTTGGGAAGGCGGGAGCCCATGATAATGCACTAGACCTCGAGTACCTGCAGAGCCTAGAGTGCAACCTTGAAGAGCTTGAGCAAATGTTCATGGAAGAGGAAGTGTGGAAAGTTATAAAAGAGATCCTTGTCGACAGAGCACCAGGCCCGGACGGCTTCATCGGAGCATTCTATCACATCACTTGGCCTATTATCAAAGGATACATAATGGCGGCACTGATGAAACTTTTTGTTGGAGACGACAGAGGTTTTGACAAGATCAACTGTGTGCACATATTACTAATCCCCAAGAAGCCTGACACCTTGGAAGTGGGAGATTACCGGCCGATAAGCCTGCCCCATAGCTTTGCGAAGCTCTTTGCCAAACTACTCGTGTCTAGAGCACGGCCTCGCATGTCCGAGATTGTGGCCACAAACCAATCGGCGTTCATCAAGGGAGCAAATATTCATGACAACTTCCTCCTTGTCCGACAATTAGCTCGTAAACTTCACGCAAGAAAGGAGAAGGGACTGTTTCTCAAGCTTGACATATCTAAAGCTTTCGACTCGTTGTCTTGGCCGTTCCTAATGGAGAACCTAAGAGCAAGGGGATTCGGCCAGAGATGGATCACCTAGATCTCAATCCTTCTCCACTCCGCCAACACTCGAGTGGTGGTTAATGGAGTCCCAAGAAAGCGGTTTCACCATGCCAAGGGCCTAAGGCAGGGGGGCCTGGTCTCGCCATTGCTCTTCGTGATTTCCATGGATTCCCTCACCTCCATCATGAGTAAGGAAACCGAAGAAGGAGTGCTCAGCTCGTTTAGAGGAGTCTTGGCCACCTAGCGCCTATCTCTTTATGTTGATGACCTCGCGCTGCTTTTCAGACCGTCTCTACAAGATCTCACGTTCGTTAAGGCCACATTTGACATCTTCGATGAAGCTTCAGGCCTCAGAATCAACTACAAAAAATCCAATGCGATTCTTATCAAACACAACGAGATTGACCATCAGAGAGTGGAGTCGGTTTTGCAATGCAGATTGGGAAACTTCCCATGTCGCTACCTTGGTCTCCAACTTGCGATCAACCAGCTAAGAAGGGCGGACTGGCAACCGCTCCTTGATCAAGTCCGGAAATTTATCCCTCCTTGGCAACGAGGCTTCATTCAATGGTCTAGGAGACTGATTCTTGTCAAAATTGTGATTGCAGCAAGGCTGATCCACTAGCTCCTGGTGTTAGGCCCCCCATCTTGGGTCCTAGAGGAGATCAACAAGTGGATGTGATCCTTCTTTTGGGAAGGGAAATAGAAGAGTCACGGTGGCCAATGCCTTGTCTCTTGGGACGCGGTTTGCAAGCCAACAATATCCGGAGGTCTTGGTGTGAAGAACTTGGCCTTGCAAGCGTTGGCACTTCGTGTGTGATGGGAATGGTTGAGGAGATCTGACCCGAGCATGCCTTGGCAAGGGCTGCACTTGTTGGTGGATGAGCAAGCGCGAGAGGTCTTTAACAGCTTCATCAAAATCAAGGTGGGGGAGGGATCGAAAGTCCTTTTTTGGAAAGATCGATGGATTCATGGAGCTACGATCGCCGATATCGCCCTGTTACTTCACGAGTTGGTCAGCACGAGGAACAAGAATAGGAGAATGGTGCAAGATGCGCTCACTGATAATGCCTGGACGTATGATGTGCAAGGAGAACTCTCTTTCATGGGCCACATGCAAGTCTACTCACTCTGCCAAGCCATCAGCACTGTGGAGAGGAACTTGGAGGAGCCAGACCGATTCATTTGGCCTTGTCACGCTTCCGGAAGATACACTCCAAGCTCCACGTACATGAGACTTTTCATGGGGCAAACTAGATCCCCCACCGCCGGTTGCATTTGGTGAAGCTGGGCGCCGGTCAAATGCAAAATCTTCATGTGGCTAGCTAGCCAACATCACCTTTGGACTTCCGATCGTCGAGCTCAACACGGTCACTAAGATGCCCCTTCGGCCTGCTACACGTGCCTGCAGGACAAGGACAACCCCGACCACATCCTTGCTCACTGTGGCTAGGCTTGAGAGGTGTGGCACTCATGCTTGAACACATGGAGAATCAACATACAAATCCCGTCTATAGATGTTACCTTCTTGCAGTGGTGGCTAGACCAGAGGAAGCACTTCAAAGGCAAGCTGAGAAGAGGATTCGACTCCGTCACTATTCTAATTGCATGGGCCCTATGGAAGCAACGCAATGCATGAGTGTTCAACAACATAACGAGGCAGAGATCGGTTTCACAACTTAAGACATAGATCCTAGATGAGATAGATGATTGGAGGAAGGCCGCACTAGGCAGAGTTGGTGCTTTAGACCCTTTCGCGAGAGAGTAGCCATAGTCTGCTAGGGCGTAGGCATTGAGTGGGTTCTCCCTATGACTTGTTCACATCTCGTCAGGGTTTTTGTACATATACTTCTGCCTTCTATAAAAATACGGTATGCTATTGGCATACTCTCAAAAAAGGCAGTGCATATTTGCCTTTTCAAAAGTCAAATTTTATATAGTTCGATAAATTTTATGGGGAAAATTATCAACATCGAGGAAACTAACCGCAATGCACGATGGATTAACTAGTGCAAAAACTGCCGAGAGGTGCATCTTTTTCGAGCAACATGCTATTGTTGGTGAAATTGGTGCCATGCGCAATTTCGATTAATGCGATGCTTGCTCTCGACATTCCCCCAAAGACAGTTGGCGACAAACATGATTTGTTGTGGGTTCTTGTGGTGCACCAAATTAGAGACTCGAGGTGGCTTGGGTTGTGATCTGCATGCCAAGACGGGCTGGTGGTTTGGGAATCCCCAAACTGGGCTTGCTTAGTATTGCTGCTCAGACGAGGTGGTTGTGGCTCCGGAGAACCGACGATGCCAGACCATGGTCGAAGTTCGCATAGGCTATTCCAAAAGAGGCTAACTTTTAGGCAGCCATGAGATACGGATGTTGATTTTGGGAGGATAGATGGTTGGATGGGATGCGTATATAGGAGCTGGCACCATCGATGTATGACCGAGTACCAAATAGAATCAGGTCGGCTAAGATGGTTTCTTTGGCTCTTGTGGAGGCTGTATGGGCTCGCAATTTTGGGCCCAATCTGAATGGGGTGTCGCTTCATGAATTCCTGGAGCTATGGCCAGAGATACAACAGGTTCAACTGATTCCTGAAGTGGAGGACACGATCAGATGGTCCTAGGAACGTGATGGTATGTTCTCGGTCAGATCGGCCTATGCGGCTAACTTTGTTGGCCGAGAGGTTGCCCCGGCGGAGGATTTCACATGGAGTTCGAGAGCACCCATGTAGTGTTAGTTCTTCAGTTGGCTGGCCCAAAAAAACCATGTATGACTTTCGACAGACTGGCGCGTCGTGGCCTTCCCCACCAGGCGGCTTGCCCGTTTTGTGATTAACAAGAGTACACAATCTTGCACATCCTTCTTACATGCGTCTTTGCTCGAACCGTTTGGACGATGATTTTGTAGGCGATGGGCAAGGCAGACTGAACGCCTGCTACGACGATTCCATCATCCAGTGGTGTTCTAGCAGGAGCCCTGACACTACTCTTGTTGACTATTTGCGAGATTTGATAACGTGTCATCGTCGACGGTTCGAGTTCTCCATAGGATCACCTCCAAAGTGTGGATATGGAAGCAGACATGGCTTCTGGAGATGGAATGGGATTCCTTCTTTCTGGGCATGTCTAGGTGGGTGAACCATGTGTAGTTAGTTGCTAGCTTAGGTGGATCTCATATGGCTGGAGTGTGTACCAGAGTTGTAACACTTCAAGTGGATGTTCTTTCTTGCCCTTTCTTCTATAATATATGACACACATTGTGCGTATTCTAGAGAAAAGGGATACTAAATCATCAAGAAATATTTCTAATATGGTATATGTATATTTTGTCCCTAGCTCTAGCTTCCATTCTGTTCTAAAATGGAACATACATGTAGATAATTTTATATAAATTTGGTCATAGTTTCTAAAGTTTAACTTTTGAGAAAATAGATGTGCATTATATTATCATATTATGAAACAAAGTGAGTACGACAACACATCCAAGAAACTAAACACCTAGTATCGACAATCAGGACGTGCACTTCAAGTGGCGATCGACGTGCCTTCGCGGCGACACTGATGGAGGGCAAGAAGTTCCGATGTGTGGTGACGTCGGTGGATAGGGTGGGTGGAGGCATAACCGAGATGTTGGAGGATGTAGGCGCGGAAGTTACTCCTAAGGGGGGTGCTCTTTGCATGCCATCGATACTAGTGTTGGAGGGTCTCAAAAGATGCGGATGTGGTTTCCTTGGTGGCCAGGAGATCAATGGTGGCGACATCAGTGGGGAAATGGCTACGACGGCCAAGGTGGTGGATTCAATGGAGTTACCGCGATGACTGTCTACGCCGAAGGCCCCGATTTTGATGAATATGGTGCCGACGGCTACTGCGAATGCGATTGTTACCACGGCCACGGTGGTTACTCGAACTAGCTAGTGCCACTTTGTGGTCGTGACCGTGCGCATGTACCACCTCCTCAAGCTCCATCGCCGGTGGCTATTGTTCGCACCAATGCTATATCTAGGGTTGTTATCCACATTGAGCGTTTGAACCTAGGTAAATCCTTTTCTATCATCTACTTCTTCATTCGAGTATCATCAACAAGATCCTTGTATTGTACCCACTTTCATGTTTTGTGTACTATGTATTTCCCCATACACACAGATCTTTAATCTCCTGCAACGACATCCCTGACTAAGGCTCCTCGTTTTTCAGGCACTCAAATGTTTCTCATGCCTCACCACCAATGTCCCTGAATACATTGTCGTTGGGGTCTCAGATGATTGATACATCCAAAACGTATAGCTAATTTTAGAAGTTTCCATAAATGTTTCTTATCATTTTATGCAACAACTTATAACTTCTTCGAATAACCTACTAATAGATTGCTAGATTATGGGTATAGTTTTGATATCACACAGGTGTAGGAGACCAATTGTATACCGCTTTCGTAGATAAAAATGTCAAACCCAACGAGGAGTAGAAGAAATTAGTGTGCGCAAAATAACAAGAGATTATTGCAAGTGCTAAAAGGCATAAACCGTGTTGTATTTCGTTGCGGGGAGTTACAAAAATGCAAATAGCAAGAAATGTAAAAGTGTGCAACTGGTGGTCCATTCCTTAATTGTGCTAAGGATAAACCAATTGTGTTTCTTATGTGAATTTAAGACATAAGTACAACCATAACATTATCCTCTAGGGTCCCTATTCATCCACCATGTTATAACTCATAAACCCAGGGAATATTTATTCTGTCACTCTAGCCTCCCCTTCTAAACTTATTATTAATACAATGCTTCCATGCGCATGCGTCACATCTCCAAAAGAAGAACCCTATCTTTGAGCTTAAGGTCGATGATTGCGTCATCTCCAAACCTGAGGCCCTCAGCGGTGCTGCCTATGACCACTTCACCGACATCCTAGGGACTTCCGAGGACTATGCCCTCTCCATCTCTCTACACGATTTGCATGTTGGTGCTTTTGACCTTGACGTCCTGGATGAGCCCTTCTTCCAGGCTGAGATCTGGCACTTGGTCAAGGCCTTGCCCTCTGGCAAAGACCCAGGGCCGGACGACATCACCTCAGAGTTCCTCATTTGCTGCCGGAACATTTTCTAGGAGGATTATCCTCGAGCCTTTGGCAAATTCTACTCTCTCAACGCGCGAGGCTTTCATAAGCTCAATGAGGCGTTCATTACCCTGCTCCCGAAGTGTCCCGACGTTGACACACTCTTTGACTTCTAGCCAATTACCCTTATGTATTTGATGTCGCACCTTAGCTAGATGGTCTCTACTAATCAGAGTGCTTTCATCTCCGCTAGTAGAATTCATGACAACTTCCTATTAGTCCAGCAAATGGCATGCCTCCTCCACAACCTCAAGGTTCCTCGCATCATGCTCAAGCTTGACATCGACGGGGCCTTCGACTCGGTACCCCGGCCCTATCTCCTCGAAACACTGCGACATCTCAGATTTGGAGCGCGCTCGAGATAGTGGGTTTCCATCTTGCTCGCCACGACCTCCACTCACGTGCTCGTCAACAGCCTTATCGGGCACCCCATCTCACATACGCGCGAACTTCGCCAGGAGGACCCGCTCTCCCCCGATACTCTTCACCCTCGTCATCGATGTCCTCAACTCCCTGATCCAACACGTTGTGGAGGTCCGTCTGCTTCACCGCCTCACCGTTTCACACGTTGCCTCGAGTGTGTCCCTCTACATTGACGATGTTTTCATCTTCCGCCACCTTGATAAGCACGACATCGAGACAATTATTAAGCTCCTTTGTGTCCTCGGCACCACATCTGGGCTACATACAAACATCGCCAATTGCACGATCCCCGATCCGCTGCAAGGAAGAGCATGTAAAGGTCATCCCCAACGACATTTCCCGCCCTGTCTTTGTGTTCCCAATGCAATACCAGGGCCTCCCTATGTCGATACGTAAGCTGCACTCCTCGGCCTTGACACCGCTCCTCGACAAGCTTGAGAAGAAACTTTCCACCTTGTGCGCCTTGATGCTTTCCCTTGTTGACCTGCTCTCCACTGTCTGCCACGTGCTCTCGCCATCCCCACCCACATCTTGACCACCACCGCCCTCAAATGTTGGCTCGCATCAACTAGGTGATATGCGACTTCCTTTGGGTTGGCCGCAAGGATGCACATGGTTGGCAGTGCAAGGTTAACTAAGCCTAGGTCTGCCACCCTATCCAGCTTGGAGGACTTGGTGTTCGACACCTCCATCACATCGCCATCGTGCTTCATGCCAAGTGGATGTGGCTACAACGGACTAATGATGTCCGCCCTTGGGCTCATCTATCGATTCCTCATGACCTAGACACGCTGACAATCGTGCGTGCTTCCACTGCTTGGCATCTTGGCGATGGCTCAAGTTGACATTTCTAGTTTGACCACTGGCCGGTTGGACTCTGCATCACTGACATTGCCCCGCTCGTCCATGTCTTGGTCTCCCGCAGGGCCGCACGTTGCGAACTATCTAGAAGGGGTTGCTGCAGCGCGCCTGGATTCGAGACATTTTCGGCATGCTTGGGCCCACTGCGCTAGTGCAATACATCGACTTATGGCATACGCTGTATCATATCACCCTATCCCTGGCCCCAGATTGTCTCACCTGGAGATGGACAGAGTCCTTGTCTACTATGTCGTGACATACTACACCGCCATGTTTCAGGGCTCCGTTGAGGATCCCAACTAGCACCTTACCTAGAAGACAAGGGTTCCATTACATGTCAAGATCTTCGTTTGGCTCGCTCTGCTCGATCAATGATGGACTTCCGAGCGGCTTGGCAGACATGGGCTTCCTCACGTGCCCCTCTTCCTATTCCGTGATCAGGAGCCCGGGAGCATGCACCTCCAATTCGTCGGTTGTTCCTTCTCGAGGCAGTTCTGGCATGAGCTCCTTTCGTGGTGCCGATGCACTTCGAGGCCACTGCAGCGAGATGAGCAGTTCCAAGATTGGTGTGTGACCTCGTGCATCACCACGCTCGTGGCTGCTCACAAAGGGCTCTCCTCCTTGCTACTTGTAGGCACCTGGCTTCTTTGGAAGCACCAGAACAACATCATGTTCGGCGGCGAGGCACCCTCCCTTCCGAGTCTGCCCAACCTCATCATCGGTGAGGCCCACCTCCGTTCTTCCTATGTAAACATTGGCTTGGCCAACATCCTTCCTGAGATAGTCCTCATGAGGCTTCATTCTTGTCCCCTCGTTGTAACCCACTTCCTCCTTACCCTCTCACGCTCCCATTTTGGAACGCTGCTAGGGCACCTTGTACTCTATGTACTCTCTATCTTCTACTTGCCAATGGAAGACATGCAAGCTCTTGCATATTCGTGAAAAAAAATACGACCCAAGCCCCATGCAGGTATGTCGCACACTTTTTCAACGCGTGTGACTAAAACACATGCGTGATAAGCTGCAAGACTGTGTGTGTGATATACTCTATCATGGTCTATATTATGCAACAAAAGAAAGAACATGTAGCAACTAATGATGGTATAAATCTCAAGGTGCATGAGATAGGTAGTGACAAGAGAAAATGAATTCGCATGCGCTCCACGCCACTATACAATTACTCTAGTCTAGGAAAAGAAATCCAAAATAAGGCTGGCAACACGGTTTTCATGGCGGAACGTATAACTGAAACTTTAATTAATGAGTTCATTTATATTATCAGATAGAGCGCGTCATGTAGATAGACGCTCTGGAACCCATACATTGTCCAAGTTTGGAGCGCAGTTACTGAAAACTGAACCCACGGGCCACACGGCATGGATGAGGCAGGGACGGACGGACAGGGTGGCGAAAGGAGGAACCCCCGGCGGTTGTCACCGTCCGTCCGTCCGGCAGCAGCTCACGGTCCAACTTCTAAATTTGCGGCTAATGAATCCAGACCGGCTTGGATTGGACCGCGATCACGATGGATCAATCAACGATTCTACTAGTAAGAGGAATGGAATCGTCCACCCATGATATGCCGGGCCATTTTATTCAAGTCAAAGCACTGCATTTTTTCATGGAACAAAAAAAAGAGGTCAAAGCACGGCAGGCCGCTGGTATCATGGACAAGCAAAGCACAGGCTGTCGGCCCTGAAACCCTCTTTTCTCGCCGCTGGAATTCCGGTACGCGACGACGACGCCTCCAAGTCGCCGTACCCCGCTTCCCCACACACGCTCACGCCGCACCGCTGACCGCACCACCCAACCATACACATGGACGCCGTACTAGTAATAGTACTTGCCTACTCGAGTCAACCCGCGTCCCACTGAGCAGCCGCGCCGCGAGCTCAAATCCCCCCTCCTCTCGCCGCCCCTCCCCGTCCCCGTCTCCCCTCCCGACGGCGCGCCAGCCAATGCCGACGCCGGGCGCACGAGCCCTCATCCTCCTCCTCCCGCTCCTCGTCCTCCTCCTGCTCTCCGCCAGCGCCGCCAATGCCGCGACGGAGGCCGAGGCGCTGCTGGCCTGGAAGGCCAGCCTCGACCGCCCGCTCCCGGACGCGCTCGCCACCTGGGCCAACCCCGCGGGCCTCTGCTCCTCCTGGGAGGGCGTCTCCTGCGACGCCGCCGGCCGCGTCGACTCGCTCGCGCTCCGGGGGCTCGGCCTAGGCGGCACGCTCGACAAGCTCGACGTCGCGGCGCTCCCGGCCCTCGCCACGCTCGACCTCAACGGGAACAACTTCTTCGGCGCCATCCCGGCGAGCCTCTCGCGCCTGCGCTTCCTCGCCACGCTCGACCTCGGCAGCAACGGCTTCAACGGCTCCATCCCGCCGCAGCTCGCCGACCTCTCCGGCCTGGTCGAGCTGCGTCTCTACAACAACAACCTCGCCGACGCCATTCCCCACCAGCTCAGCAGGCTCCCCAGGATCCAGCATTTCGATCTGGGTGCCAACTTCCTCACCGACCCGGACTACCGCAAGTTATCGCCGATGCCCACCGTCAGGTTCATGTCGCTCTACCTCAACTACCTCAACGGCGGCTTCCCGGAGTTCATCCTCAAGAGCGCCAACGTCACCTACCTCGACCTGTCGCAGAACAATTTCTCCGGGTCGATACCGGACTCGCTGGCGGAGAAGCTCCCCAACCTCATGTACCTCAACCTGTCCATCAATGCTTTCTCTGGGCGGATACCGCCGTCGCTGTCGAAGCTGAGGAATCTCCGGGACCTGCGGGTTTTAAACAATAATCTGACCGGAGGAGTCCCCGATTTCCTCGGGTCCATGTCCCAGCTCAGAGTCCTTGAACTCGGCGGCAACCTGCTCGGCGGGCCGATCCCGCCGGTACTTGGCCGGCTCCAAATGCTGCAACGCCTTGATCTCAAGAGCTCCGGGTTGAATTCCACTATTCCACCAGAGCTGGGCAACCTTGGCAATCTCAATTTGATGGAGCTGTCCATGAACCAGCTCACCGGTTTCCTGCCGCCGGCGTTCGCCGGGATGCGCAAAATGCGCGAGTTTGGCATATCGTCCAACAAACTCACCGGTCAGATTCCGCCGTCTTTGTTCAGGAGCTGGCCAGAGCTCATATCGTTCCAAGTGCAAATGAACTCATTCACCGGGAAGATTCCACCAGAGCTCGGCAAGGCAACCAAGCTGGATATCTTGTATCTCTTCAGCAACAACCTTACAGGCTCTATCCCAGCAGAGCTAGGCGAGCTGGTGAGCCTGACTCAGTTGGATTTGTCGGTGAACTCTCTCACGGGGCTGATCCCCAGCTCGTTCGGTAAGCTCACGAAGCTCAAGAGGCTGGCGCTCTTCTTCAACAAGCTTACCGGCACAATCCCGCCGGAGATTGGCAACATGACGGCGTTGGAAGTCTTGGATGTCAACACCAACAGTTTGGAAGGCGAGCTGCCCGCCACCATTACAGCGCTCAGAAATCTTCAATACCTTGCCCTGTTCGACAACAACTTCAGTGGTACCGTACCGCCGGACCTCGGGAAGGGGCTGAGCTTGACCGACGCAAGCTTTGCGAACAACAGCTTCTCCGGCGAACTGCCGCAGAGACTATGTGATGGCCTCGTGCTGCAGAACTTCACGGCGAACCACAACAACTTCAGCGGCACGCTACCACCGTGCCTCAAGAACTGCACAAATCTGTTCCGGGTGCGGTTGGAAGGGAACCACTTCACCGGCGACATCTCAGAGGCGTTCGGTGTCCACCCCAGGTTGGACTACCTGGACGTCTCTGGGAGCGAACTGACCGGTCGTCTATCTCCCGATTGGGGAAAATGCACCAATATCACCCGCCTACACATGGACGGCAATGGTTTATCAGGTGGCATTCCAGCGGCGTTTGGGAGCATGGCAAGCTTACAGGACCTCAGCTTGGCTGAGAATA
Organism: Triticum dicoccoides; assembly: GCF_002162155.2. Classification (NCBI taxonomy): domain Eukaryota; kingdom Viridiplantae; phylum Streptophyta; class Magnoliopsida; order Poales; family Poaceae; genus Triticum; species Triticum dicoccoides. The sequence goes on from NC_041380.1 coordinate 271,229,809, forward strand.
ATCTCACAGGAAGTGTTCCACCTGAGCTGGGCCAGCTCAGCCTCTTATTCAGTCTCAATCTTAGCCATAATGCCCTTTCGGGGTCAATTCCGGCAAATTTGGGCAGCAATTCCAAGTTACAGGCAGTCGATTTGTCTGGGAACTCGCTTACGGGGAGGATACCGGCTGGCCTTAGCAAGCTCAGTTATCTAATTTTTCTTGATATGAGCAAGAACAAGTTGTCAGGGCAGATACCAGATGATCTTGGCAATCTTGTTCAGCTGCAGAGGCTTCTTGATCTGAGCAGTAACTCATTGTCAGGTGCGATCCCCTCGAATCTTCAGAAGCTGACGAATTTGCAGAAACTGAACCTGTCACACAACGATCTCAGTGGTTCAATACCAGCAGGGTTTTCTCGCATGTCAAGCCTTGATACAGTTGATTTCTCTTACAATCGACTCACCGGTAAGATACCATCAGGGAATGCTTTCCAGAACACATCAGCTGATGCCTACATTGGGAATTTGGGGCTCTGTGGTAATGTGCAAGGTATAACTTCTTGTGACCTCGGTTCTGGCGGTGCATCTTCAGGGCATCGCAAGAGAATAGTCATTGCAACAGTTGTGTCAGTTGTTGGGGTTGTGTTACTTGCAGCCCTTGCTGCTTGCCTCATACTGATATGCAGAAGGAGGCCTCGTGAGAAGAAAGTGCTGGAGGCTAACACCAATGATACTTTTGAGTCCATGATCTGGGAAAAGGAGGGAAAGTTCACATTCTTTGATATCGTGAATGCCACAGACAACTTCAACGAAACCTTCTGCATTGGTAAAGGAGGGTTCGGGGCCGTGTACAGGGCCGAGCTTGCAAGTGGGCAGGTTGTGGCCGTGAAGCGATTCCATGTCGCCGAGACAGGCGACATATCAGAGATTAGCAAAAAGAGCTTTGAGAATGAGATAAAGGCGCTGACTGAGGTCCGCCACCGGAATATCGTCAAGCTCCATGGCTTCTGCACTAGCGGTGACTACATGTATCTGGTGTACGAGTACCTGGAAAGGGGCAGCTTGGCGAAGACATTGTACGGGGAGGAAGGGAAGAAGAAGCTGGACTGGGACGTGAGGATGAAGGTGATACAGGGGGTTGCTCATGCCCTGGCCTACCTGCATCATGACTGCAACCCGCCCATCGTTCATCGCGACATCACTTTGAATAATATCCTGCTTGAATCTGACTTTGAGCCACGGTTGTGTGATTTTGGCACCGCAAAGTTGCTTGGGTCTGCTTCGACGAACTGGACTTCTGTGGCAGGATCGTATGGCTACATGGCTCCAGGTACACATCTTATGCATACGATATATGACTTTTTAATAAGATGTATAGATGGAATGTTCATTAATTACTCGGTAACAATAAGCTTTGTTGAAACAACTTCAATAATACGAAGATCCCTACTGGTGTGAGACAATAACATGAAATATTATGACACGTTATTTTAGATATTTCTATTCACAGTTCTTGAGAACCTAGTGAATCAAAAACACTTCTATCCTAGTTGGGCAATTGCCATCAAAGAGTTAAGTACTCAGAAGTAGTTGCTGCAGCCTTGCTAATATGTGTGTTTGGATCAGTGTCATTCCATATGCTCAAATTCCACAAAATTCAGACACCTACTTACCGAGGTCATATTGGAGCAGCACACTAACATATGACAGCTCTTGTTGTTTTCTTGCAGAATTTGCATACACAATGAGGGTGACAGAGAAGTGTGATGTTTACAGCTTCGGCGTTGTTGCACTGGAGATCCTGATGGGGAAGCACCCAGGAGACCTGCTAACCTCTCTGCCGGCGATATCCTCATCACAAGAAGACGATTTACTCCTCAAGGACATACTGGACCAGCGGTTGGACCCTCCAACGGAACAGCTTGCAGAAGAGGTTGTGTTCATCGTCAGGATAGCGCTTGCCTGCACCAGGGCAAAACCTGAATCCAGGCCTGCAATGCGATCCGTAGCACAAGAGATAGCAGCACATACCCAGGCCTACCTCTCCGAAGCATTCCGACTTATCACAATAAGCAAGCTAACAGACTACCAGAAGTGATGCACCTCTGTGCAAAGATTGTGAACCTACATGGCCAGGTGAAAATTGCAGACCTATTAATTCTGTAAAATGCAGTTTCAGACCCTCAAGTACTTTGTATGTCAGTTTAACTGCCAAAGACCAGCATTAGGAGAGCATATTGCGATTTTTTTTTCCGACAAAGGATGGATTTTATTGAGCATATTGCGATAACTCTGTGATAAAATAGTTAGCCAAACTATCCTGAAGATTGTCTGACTGAAACAATGTCGGCAGTGATGTTTGTATTTCTCTTTGTAGTTGGTACTATCATTATGCTATTTCCTGTGAAGGGCTAAGCAGTAAGGTGTAACTGTAAGATATAGACAATAAAAAGGCAACAAGTGTTATGTCTCTGGAAATGGATAAAAAGATCTTGTCCAAATAGATAATGGCTATATCTATGCGATAAATCTTCTTATAGCTTCCTAAAGAAGAGAGATTGCATTAAGAAAACCACTGGCTAAAAAGTGTTGTGGAAAGTGATCCCATGCCACAACTTGAGTTACCTAGATTCAGGAAAACAATTTCCTCGCAGGGGCAGTACCCCGAGAAATCCACACCATAGTAGCGATTTCTGTGACCGTCGCTGTTGCTGATCAATCATTCGTCTCCATCAACGACACTATCATCACAAGAGTCCCATCCATGATCCATGGTCTCGTCGATTGTTTGATTGACAAATCAGAAGGGGCCTGACAGCCAGGGTTTGTCAATCTCTCGTGGTTTTGTGGCACCGGAGACCGGACTGGAATCGAATTATTCCCTAGTGAGATGGGCCTTGGGCTTTTGTTCTATTGCATTGGCAGTGGGCCAGGATGGAATCATCAGCGACAGTGCGTTTCTCCCCAAAAAAAGAAGCAGCGATCGTGCCGATTGGCTGCATCTCGAAACGACGCCGCAGCGGCTCCCTCAACCCCTAGGCCCTAGCAGACGAAGCGGCAAAGACCCAGCAGCCAAGACCCAGAGCGGCACACACTGACGCACATACACGGCCGGCGGTGAGCAGACGAACGCAGGCCGGGAGCGCATAGGCGGACGCAGGCGGCGAGATTTCGGATTGGAAGAACTGAAGTTCATCATAAGGCGTCTACAAGAAAAAAGAAGCAAAGGTTGCAAATCAATTGCCAACTCAAAAGGTATGATGTACCGTGCAGTGCGTATGTGTTTGCTTTGTGTACATGACTACATGTCCTATAGGAGATCAACAACGGAATGAGCAGACGAGTTAATTCATCTTTGTTTAACAGGTTGGTTCCATAATTTTGATAAATTGATAGTAGCGACTTTTCCGTAAAAAGAAGTTGGTCGTGAATAATACTATAAGCAGTATCTCTTGACATCCTATGCTAGTTTTGTTATGTTCGTATGAGCTGATTATAGTTAGTCACCTTTGATTACATTTTATATGTTACCTTTTTATTAGCATATACTCCCTCCGTTCCAAAATGGTGACTCAACTTTGTACTAATTTTGTACTAAAGTTACTATAAAGTTGAGTCACTTATTTTAGGACGGAGAGAGTATTTAACAAAATTGATGCTAGCCATTTTGCCATGCTAAAAAAAAATTGTCCACCACTATTTTTATGAGTGGTCGTCCATCACTATTTAGGAGGCTACTACGCACGTCACTTTTGAATTTTAGGGTCCCATCTTTAATTCACACAGGGGTCTCTGGAAATGGTTCCGGCCGGACACAAATCCTAACAAAACTAAAAAAAACTTTTAAAAATGGAGTCCTTTCGTCGGCAAGAACCGGGATCCATCACGTCCCCATGGCCCTAAGGCCACAAAAGACGAGGCAGATCGGCAGCGTCGCCAATGAGTGGCACAAACCGTAGCCACATTTTCCCCCTGAAGTAGAGATGAAGGGGGAGTTCTATTATCTATTTCTTTTTCCTATATTTTTTCCTTTTATTTTCATTTTTATTTTTATCCTTTGTTTTAATAAATATTCTATATTACAAAATAAAATTCATGGTTTCAAAAGTTGTTCACGGTTTCTTAATTTGTTTCCAATTTTAAAAAATTGCTCACATTTTTGGAAAAAAAGGTTCCCTTTTTCTGATTTTGTTCAACTTTTTAAATTTTGTTCACAATTCAGAAAACTTGCTCGGAATTCGAAATTTGTTCACAATTTCAAAAAATATTCACATTTTTAAAGAAAATTGTTCATGTTTTCAAATTCAGTTCACTTTTTAATTTTTTTCACATTTCGAAAACTTGCTCTGAATTAGACATCAATTTATGTTTCTGATTTTTTTGTTCATGTTTTCAATATTTGTTGATTTTTATTTTTCCACAATGCAAAAAAAAATGTTCGGAATTTGAAACCTGTTTGCAATTTCGGAAAATGTTCACATTTTTGTTCACTTTTCCAAAACTTGTTCACGTTCTAATTTTTTTGCTTAAATTTCAAAATTTGTTCACTATTTCAAACTTTATCGCATTTTTGTTAAAAAAGTTCACAATTTTTCCAACAAATGGTTGAAAATTTCCAAAAAAAATGAATCGGCTGCTGTATTTAGTTCTTAAATTTTCACACTGCATTTTGTTCCCGTCTCAAAGAATTTCCACTTTCAAACTGGACCAGTTTCTATGATAGAATACCGATGGGAATCCCAGGACCAAGAGCTTTTAAAGGTCCTATTGGAAACAAACCATCCGATATCTTGTCATCTGAGAAGGGAGCATTTGACGTTTCATTCATAGCAGCTGTCACTTGTGGAGCAATCGGTTCCAAGACATCATCAACCAACAAGGTGGGGTCCTTGGTATATACTTTCTGGAAATATGATTGGGCCATCCGCTCCATCTCACACGGCACATTGCTGCAGGAACCATCAACCTTTTGCAACCTCCTTACACCGTCCTTTCATGCACGCACACATAGCCTATTTATGTAAGTATTGTGTGTTACTGTCCCCCTCTTTTAACCACATAATTCTGCTCCGCTGTAGCCACATCATCTCCTCCCTGTACATGAGAGTTCACATGCCTCTCCATCTTCTATAGAATTAATAGGCGGTCACTACTGTTTTGCCGGGGAGTATTAAGCTCCTGTCGAAGGGAAGGAATTTCTCACTCCACGTGACCAAAGTGTTCCTTCCTCCATTTCCGAAGCTCTGTCATAACTGATTTAAGAGAATCTTCAATGTTTCCTAGGTCACCCGACGAGCGGGATCGGGCCAGGGCATTGCTTATAACCGCGGGAGCCGCGAGTCCCATTCCCACATGATCTTGTACCGCAGGCAGCTCTTACGTCGCCGGTTCCTGGACTCCTCCACATGAGGTAGTAAGGGGCAATGATCCAATCGTGGCGACACCAGGTGTTGCAACCATGCAAACGAAAAGAACTCCTTCCATGCCTCACTGACACAAGCCTGATCCAACCAGACCTGGACGTTGCTTTGGCCTCAATGGCCATTATCATATGTAAATGGCACTCTGGAGAAGCCTAAGTCAACCAACCCGCATTCGACAAGGACATCCCTGAACGCCTCCATCTTCTTCTCCCCTGCTAAGATCTCGAAAAGTGTTTGTGTTGCCACATGCTTCATTGAAGTCTCCGCATACCAAATCTGAACAACCCTTTAGTCTTGGTAGGTGCTCCCACATGAGATATCTATTCATAACAATTGGTTCTCCATAAACAAATGTACATCTCCATGATTTACCCGAGCCATGATCTAACACACTAACATCAATATAGTGTTTGCATGAGTCCATAACCGTCACCTGGAGGGAATCATCCCAGAACAAAGCTAGCCCCCTCTATGGTCATCACGGTCCACACTGCAAAACCTTTAAGACCCAATCTCCACTTTAGTCTTTCAACATTAATAGAATTTTGTCCTGTTTATGACACTTAAGACAAACTTTCGGGAATTGGCTTTTATAAGAACCATAACTTCATGAACTGTCCGGCGGTTCCCCGCCCCCTGGCGGTTCCAAACTAGTTGACTCATTACTCCAGATGGCGCTCCAAATGGGAACCCCTGATTTGCTATCTGAGTTTTCTCCATGACCAACCAACTTTACATTTTAGTGCTTTGACTACTAGTGGGTGACGCTAGGTCACCACCTCCATCAACAGTACCATCAGTAATCAACAGGGGCACTGATGGCTTGAACGGGAGGCCAGAAGCCTTCGACCTAGCCGGGCTAGCATCATTGCCAACATTTGACGAGTCAGTTTTCTCGACTAGTCATGACCACATCCCCTTGTCTTTTTAGGGCTTGTACCCGTGTCATTAAGATCATCATCCACCTCTTCTTTCTATGGATGTCTTGGCATATATGCAATAACATTTGTATTGCAGCTAGCATCAAAACCAGAATGGTTCTTAGGGGGGGTAGCCAATCGCCAAACTTGAGGTCTTTAGGTTGGTGCATACAATTACCATACTCTTTATATTCATGGCCAACTCGTCCACATAAGTGTCCAATTTTTGCATACTGAACAACAAAAACCTATCGTTCCTTTCCACGGATTATGCTAATGAACTTTTTCAATGGTCCCGTGACATCATACCGGACATGCACCTGTATGTAATCACCCCGAGAATTTGCATTGAGCCTTATATATAGTACATTGTCAGCATTCTTAACCAGTTTTTTCTACCAACTCTTTCTTGCAATAGACATATGAAAGTGCTAGTTATCGACTAGAGGGAGGGTGAATAGGCGATTTTATGAAAGTCTTTAAAACACGGGGGCTTTGAAGACAATCAGTAGAAATGAACCTATTAATATGCAGTGGAAGGTAGACTACACTAGACAAGCAATAGTCAAGTAAGCACTGAAGTGAAAGCACGAAGACTATCAGCAGCTAGGTAGTATGGACCAAGATGGAAGATAGTATGAAGCCAATCAACAACAGTCTTCACACAGTGAAGTCAATCATATCATGCAAGCAGGCAATGACTTCATGAAGACAAGTAGTAAGTAAAGGGAGGTAAAAGATAACCAGTTGCTTGGTGAGGATAGGTTTTTGTTGGACCAGTTCCAGTTGATGCGACAACTGTACGTCTGGTTAGGGAGGCTGAGATTCAACTCAGAAGACCGCGTCTTCACCTTATTCCCCTTGAGCTAAGGACACACAGTCCTCGCCCAATCACTCTGGTAAGTCTTCAAGGTAGACTTCCAAACCTTCACAGACTTCGTTCACCAGCGATCCACAATGACTCTTGGATGCTCAGAACGTGACGCCTAACCGGCTGGAGGATTCACATTCCTCAAGTGTAACAAGTCTTCAGGTCACGCAGACAGAAAGACTTTAGTGATGCCTAACACTCTTTGGCTTCGGGTGTTTAGGGCTTTGTCCTCGCAAGGATTTCCCTCAAAGGCTTCGAGGTGGGTTGTTCTCAAACGACAAAAGCCGTGCACTAACTCTGAGCAGCCACCAATTTATGGTGTAGGGGGTGGGCTATTTATAGCCAGGAGACAACCCGGCCTGATTTGTCCGAAATGACCTTGGGTCACTAAGGAACTGACATGTGTCCAACGGTCAGGTTTCAAACACACGCGGTAGCTTGACTTGGGCTACAAGTAAAGCTGACTCATCCAGCTCTGGATAAGATTTTCTCTCATTGTCTTCGCTCGAAGACATAGGATTTGGTTGAGCATCACTTCAGTCACTCTGACTTTGTTCACTTGGACCCCACTAAATAGTACGATGGTTCCTATGACTCAACAAAGAAGAAAAGGAAACTATGAAACAACTTTGTCTTCACAATCCATAGTCTTCATACGATGTCTTCTCATGTCATAGTGTTCAATGTTAAAATCTTCACAGACCACCATTGTCTTCAATGTCTTCACACATTTTTAGGGGTCATCTCTGGTAGGTAAACCGAATCAGTGAGGGACTACTACCTGTGTTATCCTGCAATTCTCACAAACACATTAGTCCCTCAATCAAATTTGTCGTCAATACTCCAAAACCAACTAGGGTGGCACTAGATGCACTTACAATCTCCCCCTTTTTGGTGATTGATGACAAACTGGTTGAAGTTTTCAACGGGGATAACAATATGTGAAATTGTAAGGGTTAAGGTATTGTCTTCATAAGTAGCAAAAGGCTCCCCCTGAAGCTGTGCATATAAATAGTTTGCGTTCGAATGCAAATGCACATGGCAGGTTTTACTTGTGGAGATCCTCTTCAACTTATGAAGACAATTCATCATGCATGAAAGGACGTAATGAACATAATGACATGCATAATGAAAAATGGAATCTACGGAATGACTTCATGCGGAATTTATCATCGCACATGCGGAATTTATCGTCGCATCACATAGTTAACAGAAAAGGTAGCAGGCGACCAACAAGTTTAAGTGTTACAACTCAAAGAACCAAAAGTATCAAAAGCGAGAGTTGTAAACACTTGGAAAAAAGTATAGCAACCACCCATAAGGACCCGCTTGAAGACTATCAACTCATATGCTTCTCCCCCTTTTGTCAGTAAGGACCAAAAAGGTTTGAAGACATAGAGCTTCTACTCGTTCCCATGAGTAGGTGAAGGTGCAGGGTCGATGTTGGAGTCTGGTGGTGCAGAAGATCTTGGTGAAGTGTCGATTTGCGGCAAAGTTGTAGTTGGTGAAGTAGCATCATCTTCGTCGTCGACGACTCTGGCATCGATAGTGGCCGCCGATGAGGAGTACTCAGAGTCTTCGAGTGAGGGAGTCCGACGCAAGACAACGTTCCTGGGAGGAGTGGAATCAAATTTGAATCGCTCTATGAAGCCATCCTGTTGAAGATCATCTTCATAGCTTAGAAATGTCAGACTCTTCCACGACCACCAACAGGTTTCATGTGTGACAAAGGCATTCTTGGTGGCAAGATTTCGAATGTGATTAACATCCACCAAGAGGCTCTGCATCTGATGCTTGAGCCAGTCATAATGCTTATCCTGTTTTCGATGTGTAAGTGCATCTAGTGCCACCCCTAGTTGGTTTCGGAGTATTAACGACAAACCTGGTTGAGGGACTAATGTGTTTGTGAGAATTGCAGGATAACACAGGTAGTAGTCCCTCATTGATTCGGTTTACCTACCGGAGATGACCCTTAAAATGTATGAAGATATTAAAGACTATGACGAGAGAAGACATCGCGTGAAGACTATGGAGCGCGAAGACTTGGTTGTTTCGTTGTTTCCTTTTCTTCTTTGTTGAGTCATAGGAACCACCGTACTGTTAAGTGGGGTCCCAGTGAACAAAGTCAGAGTGACTGAAGTGATGCTTAACCAAAATCCTATGTCTTCGAGCGAAGACAATGAGAGCAAATCTTATCCAGAGCTGGATGAGTCAGCTTTACTTGTAGCCCAAGTAAATTTGCCGCGTGTGTTTGAAATCTGACCGTTGGAACACGTGTCAGTTCCTTAGTGACCCAGGGTCATTTCGGACAAATCAGGTCGGGTTGCCTAGTGGCTATAAATAGCCCACCCCCTACAACCATAAATGGTTGGCTGCTCAGAGTTAGTGTACGGCTTTTGTCGTTTGAGAGCAACCCACCTCGAAGCCTTTAAGAGAGAATTCCTTGCGAGGATAAAGCCCTAACCACCCAGAGCCAAAGAGAATTAGGCATCACTTAAGTCTTCTTGTCTGTGTGATCTGAAGACTTGTTACACTTGAGGACTATGAATCCTCCAGCCGGTTAGGCGTCACGTTCTGAGCATCCAAGAGACATTGTGGATCGCCGGTGAACGAAGTCTGTGAAGGTTTGGGAGTCTACCTTGAAGACTTACCAGAGTAATTGGGCGAGGTCTGTGTGACCTTAGCTCAAAGGGAATACGGTGATGACTGGGTGTCCTGAGCTGCGTGTTCAGGACTGGGTGTCCGAGACTGTGTGTCCTCAGGTTTAAATACCTAGCCGCCCTAACCAGACGTACAGTTGTCACAGCAACTGAAACTGGTCCAACAATTCATTGTCTTCAATGAGTCACTGGTTTCATCCTTCCCTTCCCTCTACTTACTGTTACTCCTTGTGAAGTCATTGTATGATTGCACTATCTTTTGTCTTCACTGAGTGACTGCGTGTTCTGTTTGGCTTCATAATATCTTCCTACCTGATCCTTACTACATTGCTGCTATTAGTCATTGTGCTCTCACTCCATTGAATACTTGACTATGGTTTGCCTAGTGTAGTCTACCTTCCGCTGCATGGTAATAGGTTTATTTCTATCGTTTGTCTTCGAAACTTCCACGTTTTGAAGACTTTCATAAAAATCGCCTATTCACCCCCCCTCTAGTCGATATAACGCACTTTCATCTTCTTCAAATGAGGAAACAACTTTTGCCTTCAAGGCGCGAGTTCGACCATAGTTGGGACCATGGATATCTCTTTTCTCAGAAAGCTGAAACTCATGTGTGTTGAGCCTTTCAAGTATGTCAGACGGATCGAGTGTCTTGAAGTCAGGGCGTTCTTGAATCATCAGGGCTAGGGTGTCAAACGAGCTGTCAAGTGATCTCGGGAGTGTCTTGACGATTTCCTGCTTGGTGATCTCAATAGCGTCGAGAGCTTGAAGATCATTTGTGATGTCAGTGAGGCGATCAAACGTGAGCTGAACATTCTCGTTGTCGTTTCTCTTGAAGCGGTTGAAGAGGTTGCGAAGGACACTGATCCTTTGATCTCTCTGGGTTGAGACACCTTCGTTGACCTTGGAGAGCCAGTCCCAGACTAGCTTCGATGTTTCCAGAGCACTCACACGGCCATATTGCCCTTTGGTCAGATGACCACAGATGATATTCTTGGCAGTGGAATCCAGTTGAACAAACTTCTTGACATCAGCAGCGGTGACACCTTCACCAGCCTTGGGAACGCCATTCTTGACGACATACCAGAGGTCGACATCAATGGCTTCAAGATGCATGCGCATCTTATTCTTCCAGTAGGGATATTCAGTTCCATCGAAGACGGGGCACGCAACGGAGACTTTGATTATCCCTGCAGTCGACATAGCTAAAACTCCAGGTGGTTAAACCAAATCACATAGAACAAGGGAGTACCTTGCTCTGGTACCAATTGAAAGTGCTAGTTATCGACTAGAGGGGGGTGAATAGGCGATTTTTATGAAAGTCTTCAAAACACAGGAGTTTCGAAGACAAACGATAGAAATGAACCTATAACCATGCCGCGGAAGGTAGACTACACTAGACAAGCCATAGTCAAGTATTCAATGAAGTGAGAGCACAAAGACTAATAGCAGCTAGGCAGTACGGATCAGGATGGAAGATAGTATGAAACCAATCTGAACAAACAGTCACACAGTGAAGACAAATGGACAATGCAAACAACAATGACTTCACAAGGACCAACTGTAAATAAAGAGATGGGAAGGATAGAACCAGTGGCTTGTAGAAGACAATGATTTGTTGGATCAGTTCCAGTTGCTGTGACAACTGTACATCTAGTTAGGGAGGCTGAGATTGAACTCAGAAGACCGTGTCTTCACCTTATTCCCCTTGAGCTAAGGACACCCAGTCCTCGCCCAATCACTCTAGTAAGTCTTCAAGGTAGACTTCCAAACCTTCACAGACTTCGTTCACCGGCGATCCACAATGACTCTTGACTTATGAAGCCAAACAGAACACGCAGTCACTCAGTGAAGACAAAAGATAGTGCAATCATACAATGACTTCACAAGGAGTAACAGTAAGTAGAGGGAAGGGAAGGATGAAACCAGTGACTCGTTGAAGACAATGAATTGTTGGACCAGTTTCAGTTGCTGTGACAACTGTACGTCTGGTTAGGGCGGCTAGGTATTTAAACCTGAGGACACACAGTCCCGGACACCCAGTCCTGAACACGCAGCTCAGGACACCTAGTCCTCACCGTATTCCCCTTGAGCTAAGGTCACACAGACCTCGCCCAATTACTCTGGTAAGTCTTCAAGGTAGACTCCCAAACCTTCACAGACTTCGTTCACCGGCGATCCATAATGTCTCTTGGATGCTTAGAACGCGACGCCTAACCGGCTGGAGGATTCACAGTCCTCAAGTGTAATAAGTCTTCAAATCACACAGACAAGAAGACTTAAGTGATGCCTAATTCTCTTTGGCTCTGGGTAGTTAGGGCTTTATCCTCGCAAGGAATTCTCTCTTAAAGGCTTCGAGGTGGTTGCTCTCAAACGACAAAAGCCGTACACTAACTCTGAGCAGCCAACCATTTATGGTTGTAGGGGGTGGGCTATTTATAGCCACTAGGCAATCCGACCTGATTTGTCCGAAATGACCCTGGGTCACTAAGGAACTGACACATGTTCCAACGGTCAGATTTCAAACTCACATGGCAACTTTACTTGGGCTACAAGCAAAGCTGACTTGTCCGACTCTGGACAAGATTCGCTCTCATAGTCTTCACTCGAAGACATAGGTTTTGGTTAAGCATCACTTCAGTCATTCTGACTGGTTCTCTTGGACCCCACTTAACTTGTACGGCGGTTCCTATGACTCAACAAAGAAGAAAAAGAACTACGAAAGATCTAAGTCTTCGACCTCCATAGGCTTCATGCGATGTCTTCTCTCGTCATAGTCTTCAATGTGAATATCTTCATATACCACCTTTGACATCAATGTCTTCATACATTTTTAGGGGTCATCTCTGGTAGGAAAACCGAATCAATGAGGGACTTCTACCTATGTTATCCTGCAATTCTCACAAACACATTAGTCCCTCAACTAGTTTTGTCGTCAATACACCAAAACCAACTAGGGGTGGCACTAGATGCACTTACAGAAGAATCTGACTGCAGTTCTGATGATCCTGAAGACATTGGAAAGGAGCTTGCTATGCTTGTGAAGAAGTTCCGGAAATTCACCAAGAAGAAAGGCTTCAGAAATTCTTCACGATCCAGCTCAAGGAATGATGAAGCTTCTACTCATGACTACAAGAAGAGAACATGCCACAAGTGCAAGAAACCTGGTCACTACATCTCTGAGGGTCCGCAATGGGACAATGAGAACAACAACAAGAAGAAGAGCAAGGAATATGATTCTGACGACAAGAAGAAGAAGAAATACTCAAAGTCTTCTTCCAAGTCTTCCTCAAAGTCTTCATCACACAAGAAGAGCACATCTGGCAAGGCTCGTGCGTTTGTTGGCAAGGAAATGGATTCAGAGGAGGAGTCTGCTTCTGAGGAGGCGGAGGTGGAGTCTGAGGAGGAGTCCGATTCTGGTGTTGCAAGTCTGGCTACAGCCTACGTTGCCAACTCCATCTTCAACACTGAAGACAATGACTTCGTCACCGATGCCGATGCTAATGACAAGGACAACTCCGCTGCCACCTATTGCTTCATGGCACGCGGTGCCAAGGTAAACTCACGCAATGCTCACTATCAAACATCTAGTGAAGATGACTCTGATTGTGGTTCCAAACCCAGCTACAAAACACTTGCTAAAATTGCAACTGAACAAAAGAAAGCTATGGAACATATTCAAAAACTGTTAGACAAAAGCGATGACCTGTTGGACGCTGAAATGACTCGATCTCAGTCCTTAATTGAAGACATAAAAAATCTTCATGTTAAGTATGAGGAACTTGAAAGTCATCATGAAACGCTCTCAACAACTAATGAAAAGCTTTCCTATGATTATCTTCAAAGGAAACAAGAACTTGAGAAATTGAGAGCGGCTCATAAAGATCTTCAAAAGGAAAACATGTCCCTTCGCGCTGAACAGATCAGTCCCGCTCAGGAAGGATTTGAACCACCATGTCTTAAATGCCTTGAGTGTGATAACGCTACTTCTGTTGCTGAATGTTCTACTGCTGCTACTGTTGCAATATCTTCAACTTTTGATGTGGTAACTAACCCCTCTGCTGAGGATGCCACTGCTATTGCTGATGAAAATGCTAGCTTGAAGACATTGCTTGAAACAGGGGTGTGCAAAAGTCTCAAAGGGCATCAGACACTATGTGATGTCCTCAAAAGACAGATTCTGAACCGAAGACCTAGGAAAGAGGGTGTTGGGTTCGAAAGGAAAATGAATGATGAAGGCTCTTACTGGAAGCCTGAGCAGTACCCCAAAACCACATGGGTTGCTGCAAAGGAACCTTCAGTGGATCCATCCACCCTATCTAGCTTCACTTGGGCTAATCCTATTGTCATTGATGAATCCTTTGATGCAAACTATAAACTGTTTAAGAATCAGAATGGTGAAGTGTTTGCCAGGTACATTGGTACTAACTGCAGGAATGGGCCACCTATGAAGAAAGTCTGGGTTCCCAAAAGGTGTCTAGAGAATCTTCCTGTGAATGTCGTCATGACACCACAAGGGAAGAAGACAAACCCCAGACCACAGGCTTCATATGGTCCAAAGGCTTCATATAGACAAAGGACTCACCTGAGTCGCACTAACACAAATGTTTTGCAGGGAAATCATACCCAGGCCTATGAATATGAGCGTGTTTCATCAAACCGCCATGTTCATAAAACCAAGAACTACTCTGCTTATTCCTATGAGTATTATTCACCTCCTGCAAAACTATTTGCCAGGGCTTCAAAGCCAAAGTTCTCAGATGCTGCACTTAGACTCATTGCTTTGAAGCCACCCTTGAAGATGTGGGTGGCTAAGAAAGCTTAACTCTCTTTTGCAGGGAAAGGACTCCAGCCGAAAATCAAATGCATCTGAAGCTATTACTGGGGACCTAAAACATCTTGTAGGGCACAAGATCAAATGCCCAAATGGTCTTATTATGTATTTTGTTCCTGAGTCGCTTGCTATTTGTCCCATCAGTCCTAACCTCGATCTAAGCTTTCATAATCCACTTGCTCGTCAAATGTTTATGCTTCACAATACTCTTCGTGAAGCCTATCCCCCTAACTGCACTGTAGGGTATGACACCAGCTGCTTCAGAATGGATTATTGATAGTGGACGTACTAATCACATGACTGGCGAACGAAGTCTTCTCATGGACTCAACCTTACGTCCATCTGACAAAAGGCACATCACATTTGCTGACACTGGTAAAAGCAAGGTATTGGGTCTAGGTAGAGTTGCAATCTCAAAGGATCAGCACATGGATAAAGTGATGCTTGTTGAATCCCTTGGTTTCAACTTAATGTCTGTCTCAATGCTTTGCGATTTGAACATGATTGTGATATTTGGAAAATATCGTTGCCTTGTTCTAATGGAATCTGACAAGTCTCTAGTCTTTGAAGGGTATCGGAAAGATGATTTGTACATGGTAGATTTCTCAGCAGGACCACATCTTGCCGTATGTGTTCTTGCAAAAGCTTCAGAGTGCTGGCCCTGGCATCGGAGGCTAGGGCATGCTGGCATGAGGAACATGCATACTCTTGCGAATAAGAAGCACGTCATAGGCATTGAGGGCTCCAAGTTCAAGAAGGATCACTTATGCGGTGGCTGCGAAGCTGGAAAGATGACGAGGGCCAAGCATCCCTCGAAGACAATCATCACAACGACTCAACCATTCGAACTGCTACACATGGACCTCTTCGGACCTACTCACTACTCTACCCTTACTACTACTGCTTGTCTCTATGGCTTCGTCATTGTTGATGATTATTCAAGATATACATGAGTACATATAATCCTCTACAAGACTAAAGTGCAGGATGTCTTCAGACGCTTCGCCAATCGAGCCATGAACAACTATGGCATCAAGATCAAGCACATCAGAAGTGACAATGGCACTGAATTCAAGAACACCGGCCTCGACACTTATCTTGATACATTGGGCATCACTCATGAGTTCTCAGCTCCGTACACGCCGCAGCAGAATGGCATCGTGGAATGCAAGAACAAACCACTCAATGAGATGGCTCGGACGATGCTCGATGAATACA
Source organism: Triticum dicoccoides (assembly GCF_002162155.2). Lineage (NCBI taxonomy): Eukaryota > Viridiplantae > Streptophyta > Magnoliopsida > Poales > Poaceae > Triticum > Triticum dicoccoides. Next base: position 271,245,713 of record NC_041380.1, read on the forward strand.
AGACACCAAGAAATTCTGGCCTGAAGCTATTGATACTGCATGCCATGTCATCAACCGTGTTTATCTTCACAAGCTTCTGAAGAAAATATCCTATGAAGTCCTCACTGGTAAGAAGCCAAATGTCAGTTACTTCAGAGTATTTGGTGCTAGGTGCTGGATCAAGGATCCACATCATACTTCAAAATTTGCATCGAAAGCACAAGAAGGTTTTATGCTTGGTTACAGAAAGGATTCACACTCCTACAGAGTCTTCAACCTCTTTCATTATAAAGTGGTTGAAACTATGGATGTGCGGTTTGATGAGACTAATGGCTCGCAAAGAGAGCACCTGCCAAATGTGCTAGATGAAATTCCACCCAGTGAATCCATCAAGCTTATGGGAACTAGAGAAATCATACCGTCTGAAGTACAGCCTGAAGAGGAACTTATCATTTCTGCACCTAATCAACCTAAAGACAATGCTCAGATTGAAGACAATCCTTCAAACGATGACAATGATCAGCAAGAGCAAAATCTTCGTCCAGTTCATCCTCGTGTTGCAAATGAAGTACAGATTGAGAAGATAATTGATAGCATCAATGCACCTAGTCTACTTACTCGTTCAAGGGCAACACAACTAGCAAATTTCTGTGGGCACTTTGCATTCATCTCAATATCTGAACCCAAGAAAGTTGATGAAGCCTTCATGGAACCTGAATGGATTCAAGCTATGCAAGAAGAGCTTCAACAGTTCGAGGTGAACAATGTATGGGAACTGGTCAAGCGCCCTGATCCTCGTAAACACAATATCATAGGCGCTAAATGGATATATCGCAACAAGCAAGATGAGCATGGTCAAGTTGTCACAAACAAGGCTCGTCTCGTTGCTCAAGGATTGTAAGTGCATCTAGTGCCACCCCTAGTTGGTTTTGGAGTATTGACGACAAACCTAGTTGAGGGACTAATGTGTTTGTGAGAATTGCAGGATAACACAGGTAGAAGTCCCTCATTGATTCGGTTTTCCCACCAGAGATGACCCCTAAAAATGTATGAAGACATTGATGTCAAAGGTGGTATGTGAAGATATTCACATTGAAGACTATGACACGAGAAGACGTCGCATGAAGCATATGGAGCTCGAAGACTTAGATCTTTCGTAGTTCTTTTTCTTCTTTGTTGAGTCATAGGAACCACCTTACTGTTAAGTGGGGTCCAAGAGAACCAGTCAGAATGACTGAAGTGATGCTTAACCAAAACCTATGTCTTCGAGTGAAGACTATGAGAGCAAATCTTGTCCAGAGTCGGACAAGTCAGCTTTGCTTGTAGCCCAAGTAAAGTTGCCGTGTGTGTTTGAAATCTGACCGTTGGAACACGTGTCAGTTTTCGGACAAATCAGGTCGGGTTGCCTAGTGGCTATAAATAGCCCACACCCTACAGCCATAAACGGTTGGCTGCTCAGAGTTAGAGTACGGCTTTTGTCGTTTGAGAGCAACCCACCTCGAAGCCTTTGAGAGAGAATTCCTTGCGAGGATAAAACCCTAACCACCCAGAGCCAAAGAGTGTTAGGCATCACTTAAGTCTTCCTGTCTGTGTCATCTGAAGACTTATTACACTTGAGGACTGTGAATCCTCCAGCCGGTTAGGCGTCGCGTTCTGAGCATCCAAGAGCCATTGTGGATCGCCAGTGAACGAAGTCTGTGAAGGTTTGGGAGTCTACCTTGAAGACTTACCAGAGTGATTGGGCGAGGTCTGTGTGACCTTACCTCAAGGGGAATACGGTGAGGACTGTGTGTCCTGAGCTGCGTGTTCAGGACTGGGTGTCCGAGACTGTGTGTCCTCAGGTTTAAATACCTAGCCGCCCTAACCAGACGTATAGTTGTCACAACAACTGAAACTGGTCCAACAAATCATTGTCTTCAACGAGTCACTGGTTTCATCCTTCCCTTCCCTTTAGTTACTGTTGGTCCTTGCGAAGTCATTGTATGATTGCACTATCTCTTGTCTTCACTGAGTAACTGCTTGTTCTGATTGGCTTCATAATATCTTCCTACCTGATCCTTACTACCTAGCTGCTATTAGTCATTGTGCTTTCACTTCATTGAATACTTCAATGGTTTGCCTAGTGTAGTCTACCTTCCGCTGCATGGTAATAGGTTTATTTCTATTGTTTGTCTTTGAAACTTCCACGTTTTGAAGACTTTCATAAAAATCGCCTATTCACCCCCCGTCTAGTCGATATAACACACTTTCAATTGGTATCAGAGCAAGGTACTCCCTTGTTCTGTGTGATTCGGTTTAACCACCTGGAGTTTTAGCTATGTCGTCTGCTGGGATAATTAAAGTCTCCGCTGCGTGCGCCGTCTTCGATGGAACTCAATATCCCTACTGGAAGAATAAAATGCACATGCATCTTGAAGCCATTGACGTCGACCTATGGTATGTCGTCAAGAACGACGTTCCCAAGGCTGGAGAAGGTGTCACTAGTGCTGACGTCAAGAAGTTCGTCCAACTGGACTCTACTACCAAGAATATCATCTGTGGTCATCTGACCAAAGGACAGTATGGCCGCGTGAGTGCTTTGGAAACATCTAAGCTAGTCTGGGACTGGCTCTCCAAGGTCAACGAAGGCGTCTCAACCCAGAGAGATCAGAGAATCAGTGTCCTTCGCAACCTCTTCAACCGCTTCAAGAGAAATGACAATGAGAATGTCCAACTCACATTTGATCGACTCACTGACATCACAAATGAGCTTCAAGCCCTCGGCGCTACTGAGATCACCAAGCATGAAGTCATCAAGACACTCCTGAGATCACTTGACAGTTCGTTTGACACCATAGCCCTGATGATTCAAGAACGTCCTGATTTCAAGACACTCGATCCGTCTGACATACTTGAGAGGCTCAACACACATGAGTTTCAGCTTTCTGAGAAAAGAGATATCTACGGTCCCAACTATGGGCGAACTCGTGCCTTGAAGCCAAAAGCTGTCTCCACATCTGAAGAAGAATCCGACAGCAGTACTGATGATCCTGGAGACATTGGAAAGGAGCTTGCTATGCTTGTGAAGAAGTTCCAAAAATTCACCAAGAAGAAAGGCTTCAGAAAGTCTTCACGATCAAGCTCAAGGAATGATGAAGCTTCTGCTTATGACTACAAGAAAAGATCATGCCACAAGTGGAAGAAACCTGGCCACTACATCTCTGAGTGTCCGCAGTGGGACAATGAGAACAAGAAGAACAAGAAGAGCAAGGAGTATGACTCTGACGACAAGAAGAAGAAGAAATACTCAAAGTCTTCTTCCAAGTCTTCCTCCAAGTCTTCATCACACAAGAAAAGCTCATCTGGCAAGGCCCGTGCGTTTGTTGGCAAGGAAATGGATTCAGAGGAGGAGTCTGCTTCTGAGGAGGCGGAGGTGGAGTCTGAGGAGGAGTCCGATTCTGGCGTTGCGAGTCGGGCTACAGCATACGTTGCCAAGTCCATCTTCAACACTGAAGACAACGACCTCATCACCGACATCGACGCAAATGACAAGGACTACTCCGCTCCTACCTACTGCTTCATGGCACATGGTGCCAAGGTAAACACACGCACTACTCACTATCAAACATCTAGTGAAGATGACTCTGATTGTGATTCCAAACCCAGCTACAAAACACTTGCTAAAATTGCAACTGAACAACAGAAAGCTATGGAACATATTCAAAAACTATTAGACAAAAGCGATGATCTGCTAGACGCTGAAATGACTCGATCTCAGTCCTTAATTGAAGACATAAAAAAATCTTCATGTTAAGTATGAGGAAGTTGAAAGTCGTCATGAAACACTCTCAACAACTCATGAAAGGCTCTCCTATGATTATCTTCAAACGAAGCAAGATCTTGAGAAATTGAGAGCGGCTCATGAAGATCTTCAAAAGGAAAACGAGTCACTTCACGCCAAACAGATCAGTTCCGCTCAGGAAGGATTTGAACCACCATGTCTTAAATGCATTGAGCGTGATAATGCTACTTCTGTTGCTGAATGTTCTACTGCTACTACTATTGCAATATCTTCAACTGTTGATGTGGGAACTAACCCCTCTGCTGAGGATACCACGTCAGTCATTGCTGATGAGAATGCTAGGTTGAAGACACTGCTTGAAACAGGGATGTACAAAAGTCTCAAAGAGCATCAGACACTATGTGATGTCCTCAAAAGGCGGATCTTGAACCGAAACCCTATGAAAGAGGGTGTTGGGTTCGAAAGGAAAATGAATGCTGATGGCTCTTACTGGAAACCTGAGCAGTACCCCAAAACCACATGGGTTGCTGCAAAGGAACCTTCAGCGGATCCATCCACCCTATCTGGCTTCACTTGTGCTAATCCCATCATTATTGATGAATCCTTTGATGCAAACTATAAACTGTTTAAGAATCAGAATGGTGAAGTGTTTGCCAAGTATATTGGTACTAACTGCAGGAATGGACCGCCTATTAAGAAGATCTGGGTGCCGAAAAGGTGTTTGGAGAATCTTCCTGTGAATGTCATCATGACACCACAGGTGAAGAAGACAAACCCCAGACCACAGGCTTCATACGGTCCAAAGGCTTCATACAGACAGAGGACTCACCTGAGTCGCACTAACGCAAATGTTTTGCAGGGAAGCCATACTCAGGCCTATGAATATGAGCACGGTTCATCAAACTGCCTTGTTCATAAGACCAAGAACTATTCTGCTTATTCTTATGAGTACTATTGTCCTCATGCAAGACTTTTTGCTAGCGCTCCAAAGCCAAAGTTCTCAGATGCTGCACTTAGACTTATTGCTTCTAAGCCACCCTTGAAGATGTGGGTGGTTAAGAAAGCTTAACTCTCTTTTGCAGGGAAGGGTCTCCAGCAGAAAAACAAAATCGTCTGACACTATTGTTGGGGACCTTAAACATCTTGTAGGGCGCAAGATCAAATGCCCGAATGGTCTTATTATGTACTTCGTTCCTGAATCGCTTGCTACTCTCCCTATCAGTCCAAATCTCGATCTAAGCTTTCATAACCCCCTGGTCCGTCAAATGTTTTTTCTTCACAATTCTCTTCGTGAAGCCTATCCCCCTAACTGCACTGTAGGGTACGACACCAACAGCTTCAGAATGGATTATTGATAGTGGGTGTACCAATCACATGACTGGCAAGAGAATCCTTCTTATGGACTCAACCTTACGTCCATCCGACAAGAGTCACATCACATTTGCTGACACTGGTAAAAGTAAGGTATTGGGTCTAGGTAGAGTTGCAATCTCAAAGGATCAACACACGGATAAAGTCATGCTTGTTGAATCCCTTGGCTTCAACTTAATGTCTGTCTCAATGCTTTGTGATTTAAACATGATTGTGATGTTTGGAAAATATTGTTGTCTTGTTCTAATGGAATCTGACAAGTCTTTAGTGTTTGAAGGGTATAGGAAGGATAATTTGTACGTGGTAGATTTCTCAGCAGGACCACAGCTTGCCGTATGTCTTCTGGCAAAAGCTTCAGAATGCTGGCTCTGGCATCGGAGGCTAGGGCATGCTGGCATGAGGAACCTCCACACCCTTGCAAAGAAGAAGCATGTCATAGGCATCGAGGGCGTCAATGTAACACCCCGGATGTAACTTTCCCTATTTGTACTCCAACTCTTGCCGTTCCCGGCGTTAAGTTATATTTATTTCTCGGGTTCGGGTCTTTGTCTCCGTGTGTTGTTTTCGTTTTCATGCATTTCATATCATGTCATCATGTGCATTGCATTTGCATACGTGTTCATCTCATGCATTCGAGCATTTTCCCCGTTGTCCATTTTGCATTCCGGCGCTTCGTTCTCCTCTGGTGGCCAATTCTAGCTTTCTTTCGTGTGTGGTGATTAAACATTTCCGGATTGGACCGAGACTTTCCAAGCGGCCTTGGTTTACTACCGGTAGACCGCCTGTCAAGTTCCGTACCATTTGGACTTCGTTTGATACTCCAACGGTTAACCGAGGGACCGAAAAGGCCTCGTGTGTGTTGCAGCCCAACACCCCTCCAATTTGGCCCAAAACCCACCAACCTCTGCTCCATGTCCTACAGCGTTCGATCACGATCGCGTGGCCGAAAACCGCACCTCATTTGGACTCTCCTAGCTCTACTTATGCCTATATATACCCCCTCCATTTTCGGATCTCGTCTTCCCCCTCGAAACCCTAGTTCTAAAAAAAACAGAAACCTCCGCCGACGGACGTGTCCGCCCCCGGCTGGACAACGTCCGCCGCGCCCCTCGCCTATCCGCTGCCGCCACGTGTCCCCGGCGCGGGACCGCTTCGCCTCCCACCGCGAGGGCCCGCCAGGCCCGAGCCGGCCCCCGACGCCGCTCTCCCGGGCCAGAGGAGCACCGCCGCCGCCTCCCTTCGTCCTCAGCTCCGCCGACCGCGCCACCGTCTT